>NW_006293530.1:1035908-1054443 GCF_000327345.1 Myotis davidii | reverse complement strand
AGATGGTTTGGGAATTGACAGTCTCTACAAGCATTTAAGGTAATTCTGATATGTGGAGTTTAACCAATGCTGGTAAAACTATTTTGGATGGGCAACTACATGCATGCTATCAACATAGCAAACTAATTGTAGAGAGGAAGATGGGGAGATGGCCATATCTAATACCATTACATGACATGAGGTGGATTTTAGTGATACTGTAGCATTTGTTTTCATTAAGCTTTTAGAAAAATTAAAAATAAGAAAATATTGGTCTTCACCCCCCTTCATGTTACACATTTTCCTTTGGCCATATTTTCCCCTCCTCCATGTTTTTGTTAGACATGGAGGGTGAAAATGCTTCCCATAGATTGATGAAAGTCACCTTCTCAAGCCCCATTATACTAAATTTCTCTCCAAAATTGATTTCAGATCCTCCACTCTTACATACAACATCAGCTCTGCATTGCCTAGTCTTACCTGCAGAACTATAAAAGGATGTAGAAGGATTGAATCCAGCCTTAAATATAAGTGACCCACTCCTTTGCTCAGTGAGCAAAGATTCAAAAATATTATAATCCAAAATCAAACTTTATTTACAATGGACATAATTCCTTTAGACTTAACCGTTCCTAGGATATTTGTATCTGAAAAGGTGTTTCTTTATTTTAATTATTTCATAACTGGTAACCAGTTCTAGGAAAGAGTTTTTGTAGTCTTTCACTTGCCCACCCCCAACCCCAACCAGTTATGAAGAAGGGTCAACCTATTGAAGGAAATTTTTTAAATTTTTTATCCATGTGACATCATGAACACAGGCTTATGTACCAATGCAAAGCATAGTAGAAAGAAAGGCCTACTCTTATGCCTCAAAAGTAACAAATATAGGGGAAAGTAAGAGATAAAAAATGTGAGAAGACTTTAGAGTAAAAAAAATAAGTTATACATGAAGACTCACTAGCATTGTGTCCATAAGCACATTCTTGACTTCACAAAATCTTGGTTTCCAAATAACCTAGAGCAGAGATGTTACTATGCAGCATTATTGATGGCAAATAAAATATATTCAGCTAATGTTAATTTCCATTGCTTTTCTTCCTTTTTTATGTAGAAGGTAGGAAGCTTGTATAACTTAACTTGCCAAGAACAGTAAAAGCTAAATTTAAGTATAAACTTTCCTAAAGAAAGATAGCTCTTAATCAGTGGTGAACTCCTATTTCTTTTCCTTTGGTTTTTAAGTTTTAAAAACATATGTGTTCTTTTATCTTAGGCAGCTTAACTAGGGTTTCAAATACAGTTTATTTCCCCCGTTTTTCTGTGTCCTTCTGGTCACCTAATCTCTATTACATCAAGTATGATTTCCTCTCCAGATGGGCCAGCGGAGACAGCATCTCAACATTAGGCTGATTCTCTCTCCCGAATCCCTGCAAGGGCATGCATGGGCAAATAGTCAGCAGCCACTCCTGAAAGGTCCAGGCAGGTAATGAGGTTCAAGGTTACAGATCAGAGGCTGTGCCGTCAAGAGGAACAGACCTTGGCTGACACCCCAGGAATATTCTGCATTCAGTTTTGGAAATGCCAAGGGTGCCATTTACTTCTGTTAAGGACTGCTAACTTTTATTTCAAATTCTAGCAGTAATGACATGCATTTTAAAGTTAAGAGCAACCATGAAAGCAGTGTTTTGTTTTGTTTTGTTTTTGTTTCTTTTATTGTACTTTTTTGGGTCACATGCAGTCAATCAATCACCCTTTAAGCCCAGCAGCTGACAAGCTTCAAAAGAATGACTTCATTGCTCAGGTCCTCTTCCTCGTTCTACTAACATGGAAATACTCTGGGTGAAGACACACGCAATGCCTCTCTTGTACACAATGCTAAGCACTGTGAATAAACTCTGTCATCCCAGGAGCTAACTGAGAAAAGGACGGAGGTAAAGTATAAACAAATTACAACACAATGTGCTTGGTGTTACATTTGAGATGTGGGTGACAGGAAAAGCTTCACTCAGTAAACAAGTTTTGAGAACCTCCTAAAAAGTAATTAAGGGTTTTTCATCGTAAGAAAAGAGGTGACATGTCATTGAAGAAAAAGTACGTGTACAGAGAAATGAAACAGAAATAAATAGAAGATTTAGAGAAGTGGAATAAATTAGCCATCTATCACTAGAGTCGAGGATGAACATATGTCGGGTAGAGTTGGGAGGTCAGAGACAGACTGTGGTGGTGGAAAGGATTCTTAGCGAGGAATACTCTATAGCCTCTATGGAATTTGTGTATTTCTAGTACAAAAATTTAAAGTATAAGAATAATAAGAATAAACTTTGTAACATAAAGGATAGCATTAACAGCAATGTGGAAGGTTGAGGTTATTAGAGTCAGGGATATTAAGCATGTGGGTTTGTAGTAGTCTAAGAGCTAGATGATGATGGTTTAGACCAGTGATTCTCAACAGGCAGAGATTCTCCATTTAGCCCACCACCTACACACACACAGACACATGCACATACATAGGGGACATCTGTCAATGTCAGGAGACATTTTCACAACTAGGAAACTGACACCAGCATCAAGTGAGCAGAGGCCAGGAATGCTGCTAAACATTCTACAGTGCACACAGAAGCCCCTTATGGCCAAGAATGATCTCCAGTGGTCAGCAAACTCATTAGTCAACAGAGCCAAATATCAACAGTACAACGATCGAAATTTCTTTTGAGAGCCCAATTTTTTAAACTTAAACTATATAGGTAGGTAGATTGTTATTACCTTAATTAGGGTACTCCTAAGGCTTAGAAAGAGCCACACTCAAGGGGGCAAATAGCTGAATGTGGCTCACGAGCCGCAGTTTGCCAACCATAGATCTAGTTCAAAATGTCAATAGTATTAAGGTTGAGAAACCTGGTCCCGAGTTTATGACAGTGAAGATAGAGGGAAGGCTGACCTTGAGGAACAAATTTGAAGAAATTTCACAATTGATATAAAATATAAGTAAAAAGGAAACAATCAAGGACCTCTGCGAAGTCAAAATAGACACTTAGAAAGCCTTCACAGAATTACTTTGACTATCACAAAACAGGAAGATATATTACCTGGTTGGAGTTTCTAATCATTTGTTATCCAGAGGAGATTGAAGTTTAGAAATATATTTCTGAGGCACTGGCTTTTACGTTACAGCTGACAGCATGGAAAGGGTGAACTCATTGAGGAAGAGTGTGGGGTTCGTAACCAGAGATGTGAATCCGAACCACCTGGTTTCCCTCTGGGATATTCTCACTTGGTAGATGGAAAGTAGGTCCTAAGAATGTGTCTCTTCAATGCAATTTTTCAAAAGATAAGCAATACAAAATGTAATGGTATTCTATGTAGCAGGAAGATACAGCAGAGAGGGAACAAAGAGAAAATAGTCTTCCTGAATGATATCTATTTTTGTGGTATTCAGTGTGGATTCTTGGAGCTATTCTACATGATTACATAACAGTTGAAAAATAACCCTTTCTAAATATCTTAAACAAAATTAAATAATATGTCTATTTGTATTTTGGGTTGGTGGCAGAACAGAAAATCTATTCCGGGCGGTTTTAAAATACTCTGTACGCTGAGCTGTGCTCCCTTACCTTGCCCCAAATTCTTATGTTCACTGCCTAACTTCCAGTGTGATGGTATTTGCATCTGGGCCTTTGGGAGGTGATTAGAACCAGAGAAGGTCATGAAGGAGAGGTGCTCATGGCAGTACTGGTGCCTTTATAAGAAGAGGAAGAGACAACAGAGCATGCTCTCTCTCGACCTATAAGGACACAGCGAGGTGACTGACTGCAAGCCAGAAAGTGGGCCCTCACCAGGAACTGAATTGGCCTGTACCTTGATCTTGGATTTCCCAGCCTCCAGGACTGTGAGAAAGTAGAATTTTATTTTTTAATCCATCTGGTCTTGGTATTCTGATATAGCAGCTTGCTCTGAATAAGACACTCTATGAGCCTAATAGGATTGTTTTTAGTAATCACATTAATGGTGGGAGTGGTGGTAATACTATTCTGAGATGGTTGTGCACTTTCAGCTAAAGTAAATGCATAAATACTCATATCTTTGAAAAATTGGGATTTAGAAATGTAAAAAATATAAGATACAGATATATGATTCATGTGCTTAAGTAAAACTCTCTATCAGTCATAATGTATTTATCTTTTAAAAAGTTATATACTTTCTAACTATGACTACTGAAAATGCACGAAATCTCAGCAGAAATTAGCATTCCTAGCATCAGATTGAAGTCTCTCAATACCATTTTCCAGAAAAAGGAACAAAGACCCTGGGAGAAATAACTAAATTTAAGTGGGTTTCTTGTTTTTATTTTATATTTTTAAAATATACTTTTATTAAATTTATTGGGGTGGCATTGGTTAAAAAGATCATATAAGCTTCACTTATACATTTCTATGATACATGATCTTCATATTGCATTATGTGTCCACCACCAAAATCAAATCATCTTTTGTCACCATATATTTGGAGCCCTTTAGCCTGTACTATTCCCACCCCCTTTTCTCTGATACCCACCATACTGTAGTCTGAGTCTATGAGATTGTTGGTTCTTTTTTTAAAAAAAATAAATATGTAATAAAACACAACACCTCAGTTGTCACTATAAAAGGATGCTAGGGCACCAATTCATTATTTTGAACACTGGTAAGAAAGAGAAAAGGACCCCTAATCAAGCATTTAGCCTTTGCTTTTCTATATACACTAGAGGCCTGGTGCATGGATTCGTGCACCAGTGGGGTCCCTCAGCCTGGCCTGTGGGGATTGACAGAAACTGTCTCTCTAACATCCCCTGAGGGGTCCTGGATTGTGAGAGGGTGGTTCTCAGGTGAGGCACCCGGAATTGGGCTCCCTCCTCACTGGTTCCGGGTGCGTCACCTGACAACCGCAGCTGCCAAGTCACCCGCAACTCAGCCGCTCCTGCATTGAGCATCTGCCCTCTGGCTGTCAGTGCGTATCATAGCTACCAGTTGGAGCGTCTGTCCCCTGGTGGTCAGTTACCGGTTGGATGGTCAAATAGTCAGATGGTCATTTAGGCATATATATATATTGTTCCCCAGAGTAAGAAATCAGTTGAATGAAGAAGATTCTTTCAAGATAACTAGGCTAGCTAATAGATGAAGAAGGAATGCTATAATTAGAATAGCATCATTTTGCAAATCCTATTGACATAATGAATTTAGGTAATAATCATTAGCTAATGCTAACATCACAAAAAAGATCATGAAACATGGCATAATTTGTACCTTCCAAAAAACTCAAACCTGAAATTGATCTAGCAACTCTATTGATTTTCAGAATAAGTACAAAATGACACATAGAGAAGATAATCAGAAAACTCTAGATGGTGAGAAACAACATGGTTTTTTAAATAGTAACTGAGAGATAGAGAGAGAGAGAACGAAAGAGAGATTTTTTAGAAGAGACAAGATATATCTATATCAACCACCACCAGCTGGGATATATAACCCTTATTGTAATTCTGATACAATCAAATAACATTTAAAATAATAGTTTATGAAACAATATGGCTGCAAGGAATTAATGCTAAGTTTAAGTATAATAATAGTAATTATGTTTCAAAATATTCCTTTTCTGAAATATTCACTGATATATTTTTTGGATGAAATGATGAAATAGCTGAGATTTGCTACAAATGAATTGGGGGCATTGAGAAGTAAATGGGGGTTTCTATGAAATAAGGTGGCCACAAATTGAAATGACTGACGCAGCGTGATGGGGAGTGGGGAGGGGATGATTTTAGCTTTACTATATGTTTGCAAAAAAGAAATAAAATAAAATAAAGCTTCCTGAGTGGTCATGTTCAAATCAGGTGGTCCCTGATGCCGAGGAAGGATTAAAAGAAACAAGGTGAGACTCCTGAGACTAGGAACATAGATTTGCAGAGTTTGCTGTGAAGGGTTAACATCAATAGCTCATGCTCAGGGAGAAACGGCAGAGTGACCTTTGTCGCAATTGCAGGGAGGATACTCTTAGAGATGAAGCGCCAGTTTCTGGACTCATCCAGAGTTCAAAACGGCTTCCTCCAGCGGGTTTTGTTATATATTGATCTGATCATCAAAGAAAGTACTCCGTGTGTATATACACATAGGTGCCTATGTACACACACATATTGGTAAGTAATTATGCTGTTTTTATTTGATTCTCATCCTTCTTATAGTTTGCCCAAGGGCTTTGAAATATATTTATTTTTTAAAGCCTCTCATATCTTCCCTTGTTACACTCCCTGAATTCCTCCAATTTATACAGCACTACATATTAAATAGATGCTCAGATGAACTTCCGTGGGCCTAGTTATATTACATTGGGTTGGAGATCAATGAGGACTCACGTATAAGGAAAGAACACAGACCCTGGATTTGGGGATTATAGGAAAAGGTGGAAAAATCCATCTGGAGCCCAGGAACTTTTAGACGCTTCCTCTTTCCATAACTTTATTCAAGTTTCAAAGAATTTTATATAGGCCAAACATTGTTAGACATTATCACATAGGATAGTCTTAATGAGAAAAAAATTCACAACGGAACAGTCTGCCAGGTTTGTGTAGAAGGGAAGCGGGAGGGGGTGTAGAACATGCTGCCAGGCTATTAACCATAAAGGCAGCTATGTAAGCCCCAATCCATGCTTTGGACTAAGTAGTGATACTTCTTGTTTCCAATCCCCCAAACTCACCTCAGCTCAGTCCCAGCCATGACTCAGATTATGTCTAGACATTTAAAATAGCCACTCGATGGCAAGGCCCTTTCCTGAGTTAGGCGTCCCTGACGTCTCTGTGAATGCTATCCCTTGCGGCTGACTCCTCCACTTTCCAAGAAAAACATGAAGATCAAGTTTGTATAAAAGGACAAAGGTCAGAAACATTTTGGTGATTTGAGACCTGGTGAGAGAACTCTTATGCTCCACCTTCCTAATTTTTTAAAAATATATTTTTATTAATTTCAGAGGAAGGGCAATTATTTCAGAGAGGAAGGGATAGTGAGAGATAGAAACATCAGTGATGAGAGAGAATCACTAATCGGCTGCCTTCTGCAGGCCCCACACTGGGGATCAAACCCACAACCCAGGCATGTGCTCTGACCAGGAATTGAACCGTGACCTCCTGGTTCATAGGTCAATGCTCAACCCCTGAGCCACACAGGCCAGGCCATTTTACTTTCTTTCCTTCTTTTTTATCCCCTAAGAAATTTAGAGCTAATTCTCCAATAAGTTAGTTTCCTGTCTGAGTCCGAGATTCCAAATTGGTAGATACAAATGTAATTGTTGATCAACCTCATATAACCATGAAATATTCTAACAATTGCTTGAAGTGACATTACATTGGACAATATGGCAGTATTAACCAGAAAAGATAAATATGCATTGTTAATGTTGCCAGTTGATTCCACTGGCCTATTTTTCAGTGCCATAGTGCAGGTCTCTCTGAAGCCCATTGCATCATAAATATTTACAGCATTGAGCTTCCTTGTGCCAATTATCCTAGGTGGTGTGTGCCCCCAATTTAACATTTCTGAATTAGGACGTAAGCCCTACTCCCTCTGAAACAAATGAAAACCTGTACGTTGCCTAAGTTTATGCTTTTCAGAACCTAGGGGTCCATTTAAACACACAGTGAATACTAGATGCCTCCATAGCGATGCCTTGAATTACCTCAATATAATTGAGCCATTCATTGAACTCTAGATTATTCCATATGTCATTCAAACCTGTGGTTGAACAGTCGCCTCATATGATGGGGACATCATGTGACCTGGGACAAATGGGTTTATAAAGCCCAGACAGGTTAAGAGTTGTCAGAGTCTGAATGTGCCTATTGTATTTCCCTAATTGCCACTTAGTATTTGATTTAATGAAAGCTTAGGAGTAAAGAATGTTTCTATAGACATGGCTGTTATGCTAATTTTTACTGTGCCCTTCTCTGTCTTCCCAAACTACATTTAGAAACCTCTGTTTTCTATTATAGAACCACTTTTACTCTCCCTGCTTTCTGCATACATTCCCAGATCTCTCAGTGGCCTCATTAAAGACAACTACTGTAAATTATAGGGTCTCTGGTTAACTAGCTTGGCCTGCCCCAATCTAAAGATGCAAATTCTATTGTATATCCTAGACAAACTATGCCAGTCTTTCATACACGGTACACTATCCAATCTTCTTTACAGAGGCAGTTTCTTGGTGGAACTGGTGAACAATTTCCAATTGTGTGTGTCTTGGGAAGAGTATATGTGTCCACATTTAAAACACCTTGTTATATGCTCCCCAGGTCTGAGCTAGGAAAAGTTGCTTTATTCTTTTTATAAAACACACATTGATGACAATAAAATCAGAGCATCTGGAAAGAGCTGGTTTCATCGCATTCAGCCCTTCAAGTTATACAAGCTTCTGCAGGTAATAGTAGTGGAGACTAATCATTGGAACATCCTATGGGAACTGAAATTGCAAAGCAGGGGCTAATTAGCCATCATTAGCGTATTACCCATTGCTCTGCTGCTAACTCTGTCTTGGACAGATTCCAGAGGTTGAAGATCCAGGATTCAGATTCATTCTCTTATTAATATTTACAGGGATTTTCAGTCCATGCAACAGAAGTTGACTGCCTTCTTTCTTGATTGTAAAGCCACATTGCTCTGCGTGTGTGTGTGTGTGTGTGTGTGGTGTGTGCTGTGTGTGTGTGTGTGTGTGTGTGGTGTGCGTGCACGTGTGTGTTATCGAATAGAAACTGAAGGAAAAGTAAAACCCGACTGTCTCTGTGATCCAGGCCAAACACTTTTTGAGCGTCATAACACCAAATTAAATCTTCTGTTATTTGTTTCCTTATTCTAACTGGGGCCAGCAGCCAAAGCCCACGGACATCTACAAGATACATTTTCTGGTTTCCAATGTGATTGTGGATCAAATCCTCAGAAAGGCAATATTAAAGGGGCTTCACTGTGAATGTAGCCAATAGCTTTCAACTGGAGTAAATTAAACATTTGTTAAACCAACATAGAGCTAAAGGCAGCTCATTAGCAAAAGGGAAAAACAAAATTGAAAAAAAATAAGTGAAGTGAGAGAAGCATCTGTTTGTTGTAGTAGCAGACAGGCATGGCTTCAAGAGTGGCTCAGATAGACTGACTGGCTTCCCATATAATTTGAGGAGAATTTGGAAAGCAACAGGGCTTCAAAACAGCTCTGGCCGCTTATGCTCGAAGTCTTGGGCTTCAAGAGAAGAAAATCCCATACATACAGCGAACATCCCTGGAAGAGGCTGTTCCTGTGACATTTGTCCAGGTGAATTAGTTTATTAAGTCCCACTCAAGGCCAATTTAATTTTGGGATATACATATATATTTTGAACTTATAAATAGTCACAAAAGAGGAGCGAGATCTAGAAGATGTGGTGATTGGCAGCTGACACAACATGAAGAACAGGCTTGGTTAGGACATATAGAAGCCAGGAAAACTAAAAAAGTTATTGAACCTCTGCCATGTATAATTCAGAATAAAATAATAAAACTATTCAATAGATCTAGTTCATGCCAAAGGCCAACAATATTGTTTCCTATTTTGAGCTAATGCCGTCGATCCTGCTATATCGTGTCCTATGCCTTTGCTTTGCCTGCCTCTTGGGGACTCCACAACAGGCTGTGGAGGGTTTTGATAGAAGAACTGTACTGAAAGGGGTCAGGGACAGGTCCTCCATATTTTCTGCTTTACAATTTCATCAGTGGACTGACTACTTGATTTCAGATAAAACTAAGAATGCCATCCCATATAGCCTCTATGTGTTGGTGGGAAGGATGCCAAAGGCTGACCAAGACATTGTGCAAAATAAGCAGGAGTTTTTGTCTCTGTACCTGATGGGAGAGGAATCAATTAATTCCCCAGCCTCAGTTTCCCCATCATTCTCTGTTATGTATCTGACATTCCTTGGGCCTGGTAGATGGGAATATGAGGCATTCATGGATAGGTACTGATGAGGGCAAGAAGAGCTTGATGAGTGAGCAATCCTGGTTAGAAAAGGTACAACCTTAGACCTCTTCTGGACCAATAATGTCAAAATGTGCGTAGGCATCAGAATCTCCCAAGGGACGCTAAGTCTGTTGAAGCAGAATCCCCTGGACATGACTTCCGGTCTTGCTCTATTCCATACGTTCCTCAGAGGAGCCTTCTGCTTTTAGCTGGGCACTTTTCTCTGTGGCCTGACAGTTGCCAGCCACTGTTCTGTATTCTGTTATTTGTTATGGCCCTTTTATGTTTCATGTCATAAATCATATTCCCAAGAGCACTTTCAGCAACTTTTGGACTCCATTCTTTTATTTCTTTTAAATTCTCATTTCCTCATGCCCTTTGCCTGTCTTAGGGATCTAATTCCCAGCCCACATACATTTTATAGTGCTCTCAAGTATATTTTATAGCAGATACTCAATATGAGTTAGTTGACAGAAGGTGCGGGATCTCGCCCTCCAGACATAGCCACGTGAATGCCTCCTTGGTTAAGCAGCTCAACCCCTAGGGTGACTGGAAGTGAGTTTTAAATAGAAGGTCAAATATCATGTCAGAAAATCATAAGCTAGTCATACCTACTTGTGAGATTCATGGCAGAACCATAAAGAATAAAACGCTGAGTGAGGAGGCCTAGGTTCCAGATTAGGCTTTTGTATTGATTTGTTGAATACCTCGAACAAGTCATTTAATCTCTCTGAATTTATTTCTTCATTGGCCACTTGAGAGTTTTATTATCTGCTTTATCCACAAGTAAGGGTGCCCTAAAGGTCAAATTAGTAGAAAGTGCTACACAATTGTTAGGCATTGTTATTAATCCAAGATACAACTTCTAGCACCTATGTTTTTTAGCTTAAGGCTAAATTTTTTTTTTAGGTCTTCTACTTTCTGATTTTTGGTGATCCTTCTCATGTGTGGAGATTGTGAAGGACCTGTGCCTGAGCAGCGTTTCTTGTCTTGAAATCTCAGTAATGAAAAGGAAAGAAAGCACAATTTCCACTTCTTGCTTCTTGGATTGGTTTCTTAAAGCCATAAAAACAAAGTACCACAAACTAAGTGGCCTAAAATGAGAGAAATGTCTTTTTTCCATTTTCTGGAAGTTAGAAGTCTGAAATCTAAGTATTGGCCAGACCAGACTCCCCCTGAAGTCTTTAGCTTGTGGTGGTCACTAACAATCCTTGGAGTTCCTTGGTTTGTAGAAGCCTTAGTCCAATCTCTGCCTTTGTTTTCTCATGGCCATCTTTCCTCTCTATGTATCTTGCTCAAATTTCCCTCCTCTTATAAGGACACCAGTCACCAAAACCCATCTTAATCCAGAATGACCTATCTTAACTTGATTACATCAGCAAAGACTCAATTTCCAAATAAGGTCATATTCAGAGTTTTTGAGTTGATATGATTTTGGGGGGAACATTGTTCAACTCAATACATCCATATGGATTATTTTTTCCTTTCTCTTGAGCCTCCTTTTTGTCCAGTTTTCCAAGGAAAACTTTGCATTTCGTTTTAGAAGAAATGAAATTAAACTTTGAAGCCATCCCACCTTTTTAAACATCTTATTGTAAAAATAAATTGAATCTTGGGAGGAGATTGGGATCCAAGGATGAAATATTATTTGGAAGCATAGATCAATTTAATTGTTAGTGAGAAGATAGAAAGAAAGCTTATGGGTCTGAGAGAAGCAAGTCAAAATGTAGCTTAGGGCACTTAGGTCCATGAAAACCAGGGGGCATTTTCTAGCTAGGTTAAAATATTTGAATAATGATCCTGAGCCAAGCCACAATTATAAAGATATCTGGTGAATGTCATAAACATGGACAGCAATGCTAAATCAACTCATCTGGAAATAAATCTATTTCTCAATAAAACAGTTTTCTAGTACTAACATCTTGATAATTACTTTGAGCTCAATATTTTGCTCATGAGCAGAACCAAAGTCCTGATTTCTGGGGGGGAAATATCAATGGAAAGAGAGAAACTATGGCTATTGAATTTAATACTTAAATATCACAACATTTTATAAAGTATTATTAATTGGGTACAATGTAAGCATTTAAACTTGGTCATTAAAATGAGTCTGAATCTATTATGCTTTCTTTTCTGGTCCTACTCATCAATAAATTCAGACCTAAGTTTAATTGTGCTAAGACCATATCTATTTTAAAGACAATATAATAACAAAATCTATTCATACATTGTTACAACTAAAATGCCCTAGCTGGTTTGGCTCAGAGGATAGTGTCAGCCTGCCGACTGAAGGGGCCTGGTTTCATAGTTTTTCACTTCTTGTATTTTTTTACTTTCTATAATTTAACAAATGTGCAACATATATTTCTCTATTTTATTGTCAAATATGCTATAGTAGGTAGATCAAGTTTGTGGTAGAAAATATTAGGTTGTTGAACTATATAAAATAGGTGATCTACAACAAAGATAATTTCCTATTTCAAACCAATATAAACAAATACATAAATAAACACCAACAACAAAACTAATGCCCATTAGCAGGAATTTAGCATAAACAAGTTTGCCACATTCCCTCTCCTGATAGGGTGACTTGAATGTTATTGGTGGGAAATGCATTTAACATTAATTCATTCATTAAAAAAGGTTTATTAAGCATTTGCAATGTGCTGAGCACCATTAGATGTGCTGAGAGGAAAAGCAGACCATTTATGACTGTGGAACTTGGATCCCAATTGGATTAAAGTCATGTTAATTTAACAATTGAGTGTTAAGATAACTTAGAATAAAGACCTGATCCCTTTTGGTGGATTTCAGCAAGCTGAAGGTTGAGTGAGAATGAGCTGTATTTATGTTACCATTTTGACCCTCAGTTTCCTATTTGAAATGTGGGAGCACAATGCATTCGCTATTCCATCGGAAGTGTTTTGATCATACAGCAAAATGCAAAAGAAATTTTACAAAAGAGAGAACGCTATGAAAATGGAAGTTATTAACTTTTTGCAAAAAAATTTTTTGACAGCCTATCTTCCCCAAATATGGGGGGGGGCAATAGGATTGAATATTGTTTCTATGCTCAGAGAAAAAAGATATTATTGTCTCCCTTCCCATTATGTAACTTTAAAGGTTTTCATTCCCAGCGTTTTGTATAGAGCGCTGTACCCTGTGGGTGCTAAATAATTACTTGTCAACTGACCTCTTCTTAAATGTTACTTTTAATCACCTTGCAGAGAGAATTTAAAGTAGGCTACAGAAGGACAGGCTAGATAACCTAATGGATCTTTAAATGTCTGGGAATCTGCTGTATTGCATTTGAATTCATAAGCTTTAGGAGCTTAATTTCTTTAGAGAGAAACTAGTGCTCAATGAGCTTTCACTACAATAAAGAATTTTTAAAAAATACTTCAAGGGAATAATTACTTCTTTCACAGGATGACCTTTCATTCAAACACCTCTGGTTGGTAAAACTTTGTAAGTTTTAAAGGAAAAATGAATCCTGTGGAAATATATCTGTATTACCTTTTTCAAACAAAAGGAAAGAATGAGATAATTTAAAAAATACTCCATGAAAAACCCAAATTCCAGGGACAGATTTTATAGAGTCTCTGTCTGCACGCAGAACATTTGGTCTGACCAACCCATGGACGTGTCCTTTGTATTTTACAGTGGTTTTCTGAGCAACTGAGCCTCCAGGTAACATGTATGACAGTTTGACAGGTCTTTTTGATGAGCTGAAGTGAGCTATAGTATAGTCTTCTTCTGGATACACTTGAGACAAACATTTGAATTTTGTTTCATTCTCAACTAATGAGCTCTTTGGAATGGATACCATAAAGTTCAGATCCAACTTGTCACCATTTATTTTCTTGTTATGGTTCTCAACATCCAATTGCAAAAATCTCTTGTACACAAAATATCTTCAGGCACTTCTAAGGGCTCATTTATTCTTCATCACCTGTTATCCTACTAATCAGTAATAGAGGACCACTCATGTGCTCCCTGTTGCCAAAACCTAATGCAACCTATTATTTCCAAAGTTCTTGACGCCAGGTTTCCTCATCCATATTACAGAATGTACATGTTTGTCCAGCTAATCTCACTGTGTTACTTGAGAATCAGCTGGGGGAAAAATTGAGCTCATTGATATTAGGAAAACTCTTTAGGAACAAATGTTTGATAACCCATGGCATTGTGACAGCCTTAGTAAGTATTAAAGTGCAGGGCTCCATAGTTCTCTACTACCTCTGTAAATTGGTAAAACTCATTTGAAAAGAAAAGTTCTGCTTATCATTTCACAGACACCTGGCTAAGTTATCACAAAATGCACCATTATTAGAGACAGTCTACACTCTGGAATATTAAGGAGTTGGACTGGTCCAATCACAAGGGGCCTTCGGAATGCCTCTCACATTTATCTCCTCAACCATGTCCATCTCTGTGGAGCTGAGTTTCTGTTTTTCCAGAACTGCAGGTAGATGAAGAAGTATTCATTCCTACTCTTTCTGAACTTCATTCCTTTCCAGAATAAGAGAAGAGTAAGGCAGTTTTCTCTTTGTTCATTTATAAATCCATGCCTTCTCTGCATGTACTTTTGGAATTCCCATTTTGAGAACTGGCACTGTGCCGAGTTCTACTACTTAGTCTGAAGGTTGACCATTTGGATCTTGAGTACTTAAACCAGTACTCCAAGCACCGAACAACCAACTACCTCAATGATTGTACAACTGAAATTCATCTAAAGCTAAGGCAAATGGAAATTGAGGTATGTATATAGCAAACCCGACAGTTGAAGACTGCCTTAAGTAAAACCCTTTGACCAATGGCTGATATTCACTGATGCAAATTTATTTGTGTGCCATTCAGGGGTGAGGGTGGATGTGGGAATGGAGACAAGCTAAGTTTTTGGGTGACATTCAGATAATATAGAGGTAGGTCTGAGCCTGTTAATCTTGAGCATACATTAAAACCATGTTACTGTGCAGCATAGGAGAATTAGTATACTGTTAACTAAGCACTGGGATATTTTTACCTTGACCATTTATTAAGAACCAATCTACTTTCAGTCACAAAAATGAACATCCTTTTTACTCAGTTTCTAATTTCCTACATGCCATCCTTTCTTTCTCTTTGTCTCTCATCAAAGAACAATATAATTTCAGTTATAAACAGCAAATGCTTGAAATTGCCAGCTGGATACTCTGCATCTAGGCAATGACAATAAGAAAAAGCTGATGAACAACAGTTCATGTTGCTGATGAAGAGCAAATAAGGGACAAATAAGGACAAGAATTCCAATTCTCTCTCTCTCTCTCTCTCTCTCTCTCTCTCTCTCTCTCTCTCTCTCTCTCTCATCTCCACACACACACAGTCACCAGGCTTGTCAGATTTGATAAAGCTGCTCTATTTTCTTCTTTCAAGCGCCTAAAGATGCCAGGATTCCTGACATGCCCAATGGAATTTTCCTCAGATTAACCCCATCATTCTGAAGATATCCAAGCCTAAAATTATGATGTTGTCAAACACAGAAGTGGTTCTTAGCTCCAGGGATGAGGAGGCCAGCACCAGCATGGAGCTGCATGGAGATTTTTGGGATAGTGTCTGTAGCAGTATGTTAGGACCTGAAGACAGTGTCTGTTGGAATTCCAGAAGCAGGCTTCAACCCTTCCATCACATGGCATTTCTATATGGACTCATGAAATGGCAGAGAAAATACATCTGTGCTCATTCTATTGCTGCAATAGTTATTGAACATGTACTTCCAGGGTCTAATGTCTCCAAATTACTCAGAATCCCGCCCTCAATGAATTTAAGATGTCTCTCTAGAATCACTCCTGACCAGATATGTTCAAGTTTTCCTAAGCAACCAGTGATCCTTTTGAAATTACTTGGGATAAAAAATAATAAATGCTTTCAGTTACCGAATGAACCTGAAGAAGCTGGGTGGTTAGGGAGACTCAGTACTAGCAATAGGAAGGAAGTAAATATAAGACTGGGGATAGCAAGCCTGGAGTCAGTGAGGTCTGGGTTCAAATCCCAACTCGGTCATTTACTAACAATGACTTAGCCAAGCTACTTGAACTTGCTAAGCTTACATTTCCTCAACTATAAGCAAAGACGAATATAATTTCTAAGTAAGAGGGTTCTCATTAGGAATTAATGAGGGAGAAAAAAACATGTAAAACAAGCGGTGCATAGTGAACACTCAGAAAAGTCATGTGGTGTCAGAAGTTCTTCAGCAAAAGCATTCTTAAGCTCCACAATTAAATGCCATGTGGATTTGAATAATGTTTATATTTAATTCATTATTAACACATTAAAAACACAAGAAAGGAACAAATCAGCTGAGCTTTTCTTTCTCTTGTTGGCTGTCATATTTTACTTTATAATTAAAGTATTACTCAAGACTAATCGCACCGATTTTAACTCCAGTTTTGCTGGTGAGGCTTCAAGTCCCCAGGGTGGAGAGGATAAAATGGGTTATTTCTTGGTAGAAGAAGTTATTTATTGTCATCAACCAATCACTGCATGACTTTGAGTCAGAGATGATTGATTGGAAAGAAATTTTCGAGATCTGATCAATAGACTAGAAGCACCTGGATTGTCATAATGAGTTTGCCCTGACTGTGGCCACTCACTCATTTTGTTGTGTCTGGTGAGGCCTCGGTTTTTGTTTTATAAAATGATTCTGCTTTTCATTAGTTACAAGGCATTGGTCATACCGGAAACCCACTGGACAAGGCTTGTCACTCCGAGGATTTTGCAGAGAAAGGCAGTTTATAGCAGTAGGGAAGCTAAGTAATTTCAAAGCCACAGTTTCCACTACAATGTCGATGTGAACATTATGCCAAATACACCCATTAACCGAAAACCCTGCTTTTAAGTCAGCCTGTTCGTGCTTGTGGCTTTGTCGGCTTATGTGAATGTATCTGTGTTCCCTGCCAAGTTAGGATTTGAGTTGGGGAACACAGATGCCATAACGTAGGCTGGAAATACTGTGTTTTGAAAAAAAAAAAAAGTTACATCCTGAATTTCTGCCTGCCCCTCCTGTATGTTTTATTCTCAGTTGAAATGTTCATACGAAAGAAAAGATAATTATGGGATTCATTTACTGGCTGCAAGCGAAGAATCCGTGGGTTCAGGGAGCCGTTGCATACCTTTTGTTGGGCTTTGAATTCCTTTTCGTGGACTTACACGTTTCAGACAGGAGATACTAATAAGGCTCTTTGTTTCATTAATTGCTGCCGAAAGAATATATAGGAACATGGGGCTGCTCCTTTCTGATTTGCTTGTCCCAGACATGTTACTGCAGATAGATCCCATGGGGACCATTGAAAAGGAGCTCCTCTCTGGAAATGAGTGAGCTGACCCCTCCCCCTTCACACACCCTCTCCTTCAAACAGACTCATTCACAGGAGAACAAAAGAATGCCTTTTCACAGGCTGAGTAAATAAAAGCAAATATTCTTCATAACCGAAGAATTCCTTGGACCAGCTCTGTCAGATTCTTGCGTTTAACACAGAATATGTGAGGCTCATCCACTTTGTGGTCATTCATCAGGAGACAGTATAAAAACTTAATCACCATCACATTTATAGAAATGAGAATGGGCCACCATTTCTCACCAGCCCTGAGAAAATGCTCTGAAGAGTGTTTCAGTGTTCCGTTGCTTGGTGCCAAGCGATACCTGAACTCGGTGGCTTCGAACAACAATGATGTTACATTTTTCATGGCGATGCAGGTTAGGAATGTGGGCAGAGTCCAATTTTACAAATTCCCTGCTTCGTACAGTAGCAGATGGGCACAGGGATTGTGGCCTCACTCACACACCTAGGAGGTGGCCCTGGCTGCAGGCTGGGAGTGCAGGCTGAGCTCCTATTGTCCTTCACATGGTCCCTCCGATTGGCTGCTTAGGCTTCTTCGCACTTGGCACTGGCTTTCAAGAAGCAACATTTCGAGAAGGATGGGAGGGGACACTTCAGATGCCTTAGAACTCACAAGACACAAGCGTTCATTTCTGATTTGTCAGAAGCCCATTCTGTTAGTCAAAGCCAGTCCTTGTACAAATTGCCAGTTGTAAAAATAGTCAGGGGGGTGGAAAGTACAGCATAGGGTATATAGTCAACAATATTGTAATAACTATGTATGGTGCCAGGCGGGTACTAGACTTACTGGGATGATCACTTCATAAGTATGTAAATGTCTAGTAACTATGTTATACACCTGAAACTAACATAATATTGTGTGTCAAGTGTAATGGAAAAAATGAATGTGTAAAAAGGCCAGTCATCGTATCAGCCCAAATTCAAAGGGAAGAGAAAGAAGCTGCACGTGTCAAAAGAATAAGTAGCAAAGAATCTGTGACTGTTTTTAATCCATTACAGCCTTGCCTTGTGAAACCAAAACCAGATAAAAAGTTAACTCTAGAAACTCAGTATTTGCGTCCTTAAGTTTGATCTTTGACTTCTATTTAAACACTGAATCTTCAAAAGAACCAAAGGACCTGTGGTACCATCATATAAAGATAGTCAAGTTCTAAGACTCAACCCAATAACACTATATA
>NW_006293530.1:1022850-1035793 GCF_000327345.1 Myotis davidii | reverse complement strand
CTGCCCCCCCTGCCAGCCTGGTTGTCCCCAACTGCACCTTCCCCCGCTGGCCTGGTCACCCCCAATTGCCCCCGATGCCAGCCTGGTAACCCCTCATGGCACCCCCACTGGCCTGATCACCCCATGCATCCTGCTGTTTAGTCGTTTGGTCATCCTCACTAACCCCTGTGCATGGCTGAGGGGATTGGGCACCGCCACCTTGTGGCTGTGGATGTCGCCATTTTTGTGATGGCATGAGGATCAATTAGCATATTCCCTCTTTATTAGATAGCAGCTATATATATATATATACTAGGAACCTAGTGCACGATTTGAGATCTCATGGAGCCACCCTGCCTTGACACTTTAACTTCTCCACACAGAGCTCCAGTGCACTTGGCCCAGCCCCCAAACACTCTGGCCTTCTCTGGCCACTTCAAGCCCTGCCCTCAGTCCCTCAAATTGCCTCGGGCTGGTCCTGCCTTCTCTGGGCGTCTCCTCGCTTCCGCCCCATCTCTGGAGCAACACAGTGGCACTGCCACATCATGGTGCCAGAGGAGAGCGTGGAAGCCTCCTGCCTGCTGCACTGTGCTCCTTCCCCTGGCAGTTGGGCCGGTGGGCACTCAGAGTGTGAGCGGTGGGTGGTGAAGGACTGGTGAGGGGGGGTGCTATGCACTCTCACCCTTCCCCTTCCTGGCAGGGGATAGTCCTACCTCCTGCTGGTGCCTCCCCACTTCCACCCCGTCTCCGGAGCAACACCCCAGCTAATATGCTAATAACCTGGTCATTAAGTTATGGCATATTGACCATTAGCATATTAGCTCTTTATTAGTATAGATATATATCCTATTAATAAAAGCCTATGTGGTTGTGACACCCTCATGCTGTGACACCCTCACACCATAATGAGCAATCACCAGGGGGCTGCATGCATGCTTGGATGGGCAGGGCTGTGTGCACGCACGGATGAATGAGGGCTCGACACTGCATGCACAGCGTGGAGGTGGGTCCCATAGCTCCGCACGGTGAAGCCAGGGGTCCCACAGCTCTATGCGGTGCAAAGGCGGCTCCTGCAGCTCCGGCCTACCTCTTTGGGTGATCAATTGCAGGGCTCCCACACTGTGAGAGGGCACAGGCCAGGCTGGGGCACCCTTCCCCAGTGCACGAATTTCATGCACCGGGCCTCTAGTGTGTGTGTGTGTGTGTGTGTGTGTGTGTGTGTGTGTGTGTGTGTGTCTTTGATTTTTTTTTTTTCGGCTTTTTTTGTGTGTGTGTGTGTGTGTGTGTGTGTATTTCAGTTGTCTTGTTTTAAAGGGCTTGTTTAAGCTGGAAGGAATACATTGTTCAAAAATATCCTTTAAATGTTTATATATGTGCATTTCCCCACTGCAGTAGGCTTAGAGGATGAGCTCATATACATTCATCTTAGAATGTTGCCATCTTTTTGTAATACTGAGACAGTAAACAGTAGAGTTCAAAAAAAGTAGGGTGGGGTAGGAAATTGTCTGGCCAAGTCTTTGGCACTATGCCTAAAAAAGAGAAAAAAAAATCCCTTTGATCTTGTCTGGCAATTTGGTACCTGTGCACCTGAGTCTAGGTGTAATCAGATAAGCCTGAGTATGTTGCTTAGTGCAGGCCTGACAAGCCAAGGTAATGGTTAAGAGTCTTAGTGTTGATTCCTCTATTAAATCCAAATAGTATGACTAAACCTGGCAGAATCTGAGGAACACTTAAAGATTCCTAGACCCCTTCCCCCCTCTCCCCATTCCAAGAAATATGTGCATTCCATCTGTCATTTATTTTTTAAGACCGTAGGCATCCACGGAAGGGCATGAAGTCTCCTTTATTATTCCTACTTAACTGATAGCGAAGCAGGTGGGTGCTAAGAGACTTGCTTCTGACAGTGAGAGACAGCTTATTTGAAGCTCTCATGTCTTGCTTCTCTATGAAGCTCTCATCTCTTGTGTCTCGATGAAGCCACAGGCAGACACACACACAGGAGTTTATTGCATGCAATTTACTAAATTTCCCAGGAAACAAAACCTTACCTTTAATTAATTGATGATGCCAAGTTCAAAAGAAGTTAGTGCTGTTAATTACTAAGTGTATATTTTTAAAGTTGGAGTAAGGGGCTTTTTGTCTTGATGATAATTAAAGTCAGGTTCACTGAGGCTACAAATTCTATATTTTAAAATGATCTCCAGTCACCCATGTTGTGCCTTCTCTTGCCAAAACCTTCAGTCTCAGTGTGAGGAGGGAAACACAGGGGGATACTCCCCCGCCCCCCATTAAAAAAATCTTCAGTGAATTTTTGTCATGTGTTATTAGATCTTCTAATATTTCAAATAAAGCCAGAAATCCAGATGTTTACATGTATTCCCCATATTTAAAAAATATTAGCAGTAATTCAAAATTAAAACAGAGTATGGGTCAGTTCTCTGAGGGCGTAAAAATAATGACAAAAACAAGTGCATGCACATAGTTGCAGGGACATGTCAAGTTCCATGCAGGAGACATTAGTTTGAACTTCCTTAATGGCTTTTGTTCTTTAAATAAATAAAGATAAGATATTAGAAATATTTTCCTTGTTTCCTTTCATTGCCTCCTAAGCCTCCAAAGAAAAACACACATAGAAATACATAATATACAAGCACAAATGTGTCATATCCATATACAAATATTAAGTGTGGTTTCTATGGTGTTGTAGATCATGGTCAGGTAGATTTCAAAAATGACATAAAATCTTACTTTCCCCTATGTCCATCCACTGTCCCTTCTCCCATCAAGAGAGAGAGTCTATTTTTCTGCCCTTGAACCTGGGTTTGAACATATATGACTTGTTTGGTTATTGAGATATTAGTTTACTTGGCACTGTGTACTGGGGTTGCCTCTCTGTGGAACTCTTCTTACTCATTCGAATAAGCTCAGACTGGTCTGAACCATGTCCGGCTCCCCGCTGACATAGTGTGCCCTGTTTTGCCAGCTCAACCCCAGCCACGTACCAGCTGAGCCAACCCAGACCAGAAGGAAGAGCTACCTGGCTGATCCATAGAATTAGGATAAATAATGAACCTTTTTTTTTTTTTTATTGAAGCCACTCTTTGACTCATACACTATAAGGAAAGTCATTAGGCTTCAGGGATAAACAGTGTATGTCATGTCATGGCTGTGTGACATTGGGCAAGTGACCTGACTCTCCTTAAATCTGTTTCTCCAATAAAATACTATATAACATATGGTAATAAAATGCCATATAATGATCTGTGTGTGTGTGTGTATTATGAATACCTACATCAAACTATCATCTATCTACCTATCTATATGTCATCTATCTACCCATCCAGCTGTCCTTCTGTTTGCCTACCTATCTACCCATTAATTAGAATAGTTCTTAGTGTTGAACACCATAAATGGTATTGTCAAATATCAGTGATATTTCTCCTCCATTAATTGAAAACAAAGGTTTTTGTTTCCAAGGCACATTCCCAGATAATTTTTAAATTTATACTTTGCAACAATCTTGCTTGGCATATAAGATAACCTTCCTCCCAGTGAATTAAGACATACCAACACTGAAATTCAGAGAGTTATGGCAATCAGTTCAGGAAGCAAAGCTAATGATGCTGCAGGCATTTGAAACCAATATGTTGTTTGCAGTCCATAGAGAGCAATATTTTCCCTGTAGCTCCTTGGTGAAATAGAGGTGTCATTTTTGGTAAATAATTATCTGTGTTCAGGCCTTCAAAGAAAATATTATTTTTTAAGAAAATCTTTTAAATGGAAAATTCTAAGTGTACTAAAGGGTGCATTTTCACAGATGTTTCTATATATGTGCACAAGGAATAACACTGTGAAGGGCAAAGTGAAGATCTAAGGATTTGGTGTAATCAACATCACAGGACCTTGGGAAATGCTTTTTACAACACCTTTTCTCCATCTTTGACTTGTACCACTCATCAAATCAAGTAAAGATACACCAACTATCTTTCAAAGAGGGAATAAAAATACTGCTAGGGTTTCAGAAAAAAAAGATATCCCTTTGTTTCTGTTTCAAAACTATCCATGCTTATAGATCAAAGCCGTTGCTATTCTCACCCTTGATCCTTTTCTAGGGGTTGGCATGCCCCCTCCCCCACTTTCCAACTCTGTTTCCATTTTATTTTTTACCTTCTTGTCTTCCCTTTGCAACCTCCTAACCTTACATATGTACTTTTTTTTTTTTCCTCTTGGTTTTCCCAACTACTCTCATGCCACTCCCTAAATATAGAAAGAGCTCATCTAATCTTTACACATCCTTTTCCCTCTTAGAAGAAAAGAACAAAGAACCTACACATATAAACTAACCAATAAAACCTGTGTGTTATATTTTATTCATAAGTCCAAAGCCAAGCTCGCTGATATTTCTGATCATGTGCTTAAATTGTGACCAATACCTCCTTATTATTTTACCTATGATTCTAGCTATAGTTTTCTAGGACCAAGAGCTTGGTGGATGTTCATGTTTTTTAAATGATTATTTGTTGTGTTATAGTCAGCTGTTATGGTTTGTGATTTTTTTTTTACAAAAGTAAACACTGGTAAAGCACCTTCTTTCTCTTTCCACATTCTCCCACTCAAGTATACATGGGAGTTTCTGGTATCTACAACATCTGGTCTTTGAGACCTAAAATTTGAACTATAAACTTGCTTAAAAAAATACATGTGCACAAAAACACAGCTGTCTGTTGTTTCTTTTGATCCCACTGTAAAAGAAGCTACATGTCATTTTCTTGATTTGAGGCTTTTCAAAGTGAGGGAACTAACAGACCTGGGACTTCTCACCCTCTTCCTTTTCATCTTCCTCCTTAGGGCACAGCATGTGTGGAAATTGTGGGCAAAAAACACGCTTTCATGTATTGATGGTTATGTCACATTTTGGTGAAAAAATAATTTGGATAAACTGAGGCATCCATTCACTTTTTTTGAGCATCTTCTTGAAAGACACCAAACACTAAGGCTGTTTCAAATTTGCTTTTCACTCTGGGCTGTGTTTTGATAAGGGTAGGAAGCGTTATTTGAACTTATTATGTGATCATACTAATTTCAGAGTCATTTCAGTGACAGATGAAGGGCCCTATGTTTTTGAACTCATCAAATGGTATCATGGATAAACTTATAAAATTCTTTCAAGTTTTTTATAAAATCAGTATCAGTGCCATATGTCATTTTCCCTTGTTTATTCTTCCCACTCATGAACTTACAATATCTTTCCATTTATTTGGAACTTTGTCAATATTTTATCAATTGTAGTGTACAAATATTTCACTTTCTTGGTTTATTCTTTATGACTTTATTATTTTTGTTGCAATTGTAAGTGATATTTTTTGTCTTAAATTTCTTTCTGGCAGTTTGTTGTTAGTGCATAGAAAGGCAACCGATTTTTATATGCTGACTGGAGGCACGATGCACAAAATTCATGCAAGAGTAGGCCTTCCTTCTCCAGCTGCCAGCACTGGTTTCCCTCTGGCACCCATGACCTGGGCTTCCCTCACAGCCCCAACAGGCACCTGGGACCCGGGCTTCCCTCGCAGCCCTGGCTTTGTCCAGAAGGTCGTTCAGTCTAATTAGCATATTATGTTTTTATTATTATAGGTTTTTTATTCTATAACTTTACTGAATGTGTTTATTAGTTCTAACAGCCACAATGTGGAGTCTTTAGAGTTTTGTATATAATACTAGAGGCACAGTGCACAAAATTCATGCACAGGGTGTGTGTGTGTGGGGGGGAGAGGTTCCCTCAGTCCAGCCGGCAACCTCTCCATTCAGGGACCCCTTGGGTATGCCTGACTGATGGACATCCCTCTCGCAATCTGGGACCACTGGCTCCTAATCGCTCACCTGTCTGCCTGCCCTATCACCCCTAACCACTCTTCTTGCCTGCCTCATTGCCCCTAACCTCTCTGCCTGCCTGCCTGCCTGATTGCCCCTAACCCCTCTGCCTGCCTGCCTGATCAACCCTAACCTCTGCCTGATCACCCTTAACCTCTGCCTGCCTGCCTGATCACCCCTAACTGCTCTCTTGCTGGCCGGATTGCCCCTAACTGCCCTCCCCTGCCAGCCTGATTGCCCCTAAACCCCTGCCAGCCTTATCTCACCCCCAACTGTCTTCGCCTGCTCGCCTGATTGCCCCTAACTGCCTCTGCCTTGGCCCCCACCACCATGGCCTTGTCCTAAAGGAAGTCAGACGTCTGGAAGATGGCCAGTCCACCTGGTCTAATTAGCATATTACCCTTTATTAATATAGATACATTTTATAGGATAGGATTGCTCAAATTTGGGGGAAAAGCCTTTTCCATTAGGAAGAGATGCTCTTGGCAGACAAAAATGCATAATCTCTATATCTAGACTGATAGCCAGCCATATGCACTATACTGCCAAACTGATCATTAAAAAAATTGAACTGCTTTTTTACACCTTACACCAAACAGCTGTTGCCCTTAAAACCTCTCCTCAGCCCCCACCTTAGGTTCTGCCTTCGCAGTTCATCCAGATTAGTTCTGATTTGTTGGTTTCTATGCCAGTCAGCGTCAAAAGCTCCACCTCCTAGGCAGCCATTGGCTCCTCGCACTTCACCCAGATTTGATTCTGATTGGTCAGTTATTACACCAGTCAGCATCTCTGGGCCTCTCTCCAGGCCTCCACAGCAGCTGCTGATCAGGCCCTGCCTCTCTCTCCAGGCCTCTCTCTGGACCTTGCCCAGGGCCAGCTGCTAATGACCTTGCCATGCCCACCTTGCCACGCCCACCCCCTTCTCTGGCCGCCTTGCTGTGATAGGAGCCTGTGGGCCACGGGGGAGGGACCGAGAGGTGCTCCATGCACTTTCTGGTGACCTGTTGTCCATCTGGTCATGTAGGTCGTGATGGCCCCTGGTCTTTTATAATGTAGATTATGTCATCTTCAAACAGAGACAATTTTACTTCCTCCTTTCTGACGTGGTTCCTTTTATTTTTCTTGCTTAATTGGGTACATAAATATTTACAATTATTAGATCCTCATGGTAAATTGACCACTTTAACATTATATAATGACCTTTCTTTCTTTTGTAATGGTTTTAGAATAGTCTTTTTTTGGCGTGAAATATTTAAAGCTACTCCTGATTTCTTTTTGGTTTCCATTTGCATTAAATTTTTTCATCCCTTCACTTTCAGACTATGATTGTCCCTAAAGCTGAAGTGAGTCTCTTATATACAGCATATATATATATTGGACTCATCTTCACCTTTTGGGCTTCCTAGACATATTTCTATTCCGTTCTCTGGGTTAGGGAAGTTTTTGAAAGTATTATTTTAAAAGGAGCTTTTAAAATATACATATGTCTTATTTTTTTTATTAATCCATTAAACAACTCCATGGTTTTTATTGGATAATTTAGTTTATTTATATTTAAGGTAATTATTGAGAGATATCGACTTACTATTGCCATTTGTTAATTACTTTCTGGATGTTTTGAAGTGTTGTTTCCTTTTCTTTCCTTTCTTTCCCTTCCTTTCCTTTCCTTTCCTTTCCTTTCCTTTCCTTTCCTTTCCTTTCCTTTCCTTTCCTTTCCTTTCCTTTCCTTTCCTTCTTTCTTCCTTTGTAATTTTATGATTTTCTATAGTGGTGTATTTTGATTTCTTTCTTTTTATCTTTTGTGTATCTATTTAGGTTTATGTTTTGCAGTTACCATGACTGCAAACATCTTGTAGTATAACAACCTATTTAAGCTAACAATTAAATTTTGAATGCATACTAAAGTACTACATTTTTACACTCATTCCTACATATTTTTTTGAAATATATATTTTTTTTATTGGTTTCAGAGAGTAAGGTAGAGGGAGAGAGAGATAGAAACACCAGTGACGAGAGAGAATCATTGATCAGCTGCCTCCTGCACACCCTCTACTGGGGACAAAGCCTGCAACCTGGACATGTGCCCTTCACCGGAATGAAACCCAGGACCCTTCAATCTGCAGGCTGATGCTCTATCCATTGAGCCAAACTGGCTAGGGCCTTCCTATATATTTTATGGTTTGATGTCACAGTTTACTTTTTTTACATTGGGTATACATGAACAAATTAGTATAGTTATTTTAATACTTTTGTCTTTTAATCTTTATATTAGAGTTATAAATCATTTCCTCACTACCACTACAATATGATTATTCTGAATTTGACTATATAACTACCTTTTATACTTTCATATGTTTTCCTGTTACTAATTACCATCCTATAATTTCAACTTCAAAAACTTCTTTAAACATTTCTTGTAAGTCTGGTCTTGTGATAATGAGTTCCTTCAGTGTTTGTTTTTCTGGAAAACTCTTTAATGCTCCTTCAATACTGTCAGCTTTGCCAGCTTAGAGTATAGTCGGTTGTGAGTTATTTCTTTCAGCACTTTGAATATATAATTCCACTCCCTTCTGGCCTACCAGGTTTCTGCTGAAAAACATATAGGGGTGCTCTTGTATGTAACAAATTGCCTTCCTCTTGCTACTGTTAAGATTCTCTTTTTGCTTTTAACTTTTGACAATTTAATTATAATGTGTCTTTCTGGAATGGGTCCATTTGGACTCATCTTCACCTTTTGGGCTTCCTAGACATATTTCTATTTCGTTCTCTGGGTTAGGGAAGTTTTTGAAATTATTATTATTATTATTATTATTATTATTATAAATAAGCTTTATGCCCTCTTTTTCTATTTGTATTATTCTTTCCTTTGTGTGACCCTATAAAGTGTATATTGGGCATTGACAGTGTACCATAAGTCCTTTATGCCATCTTAATTCTCACCAGCTCTGGTGGGAAGTGGTTAAGCAGGTGATTTAAAGAAAGAGAGCACCTTTATGTAACAGAAAGGCAGAATCAATCACAACAACATTTGAGCTTCTGGAAGATCAATTCTGATTAAGTCATTTGACGACCAATCTGCATTTCCTCTGAATTGCTAAGTACCACCCACTCTACTGATTTAGAACAGTTTCCTCTATATGAGATCAGCATATGCAAATTAAAATATCAATGACTAAAGGGACATATGGCTTAATCTTTGCTTCAAATGAAATCTTATCAGGAGTGAAAATCTTTAACCGGAGAGAGAACCATCCTGGCAGACTGAACTTTAGTGCTGTTTCCTTTTTTCTTCTTCTAACAGCAGTTATTGGTTTATCATTAGTTTAATCAGAGGCAGACCAAAATGTGCTTGTTTTGCACCCTCATGGCAGCTGACTTGCTAAGACTAAAAGAGCATATGGGAAACATAATCTGCAGTGACATTCTGAGATGAATGCCTAATTCCGTCCACCTGTTACCAGGTAAGTGCAAACAGGTGGCTTCTGGGGACATTTGAAAAACTCTCCCAGGTACAGAGAAGATAAAAAGGAGCTTTTAAAATATACATATGCCAGAAATCCATTTCTTCCCTCTCCAGAAAAGCCTCTTTTCTGTGACCCGTTCTTTCTAACTTCCTTTTATCCACAGTCTCACAATCTTATTTCAAGAGGTGAATGAATAAAAGTCATCTTCTGTGTTTCTTGTTCACATTCTTTTTCTTATATCTACCCGCTAAGCCAACTTTCCCCTCCTTCAAGTATGTCCATTAATATCATCACTACTCTCATTTCTGCAGTTAAAAATTGTAATGACTATTAAACATTGAAAAGACACATGGCTTACCTTATAAGCTTTATTGTACTCCAATGATTGAGTCATAGAGAAAAAAGGAGTAAATATAATATTTTTTTCCAAAATATTATAAAACCCTTTTCCTGGACATATTGTTGGGCGCTAACCTTCTGACATGTCATTCTGAGTGGGTGGGGAGAATCGTAGTCAGTGCTATGCCACAGTTAATTGTGGCTAATAGTGCTCATTTAACCATAATCAATATATCTTTCACTATACGGGAAAAATATTGTCCTGTGCCTCACCAAATGTACATGGATGACTTAATCACGGGGTCTGATTTATTCTTTTATATATTCAGCTCTTTTTCCTGGAAACAGTAGACACTCACTGTGAGCTTAGGTTATGCAACTCTTGAGTTAAGAGGGGAGAATGCTCCCTCACATGTAATGAGCACATTTGAAGATACCACTGAATCATAGAAGTTTCATTTTATAGATTCAGTTTATGCTGTACAAAATTCACTGAGATTTTTATAATAATACATTTAATACACAATGTTACTTATGACATTTTGTTGTTTATGCTCTTCATGGCATAATAGCTCTTGAGTTGACACCTTTTGATAAAATTTCATGTGCTGCTGTTTGTATATTCTATTTTCTTAAAAAGAGTTTAAAGAATACATTTGAGCCCATATAATTTTTATAAGTCCCATATTTGAATCTTTGCATGTGGTTAAGATAATGAGCCATTTTGAAACAAAAGATTAGAAAATGAGACATTTTTAATAGGCTTTCTTTATTTGCTGAACGTAAAAGTACAATATGTTCATGTATTAATTTTTCAAAATAAAAATGCCACAAAAAGAAAACTTAAACACTCCCACAACTCCACAAGTTAGAGATAGTCACTAGTAAACATTTGTTTTGACTACTTTTAGTTTGTTCTAAAAGAGATTCTAATTTTTTACAAATCTGAGAACATATCTTTAAAGTAATTTTTATTACACATTTTCAGTGATGATTATCTTGCCCACATTTATCTTTTTATAAATATGTTCAAACTCCTGTTATTTGCTGCATCATAGTTTATTATATGAATGTACTCTAATGTATCTTAATCTTATTCTTTTCTTGAACATTTAGGTTGTTGTATATATATATATTTTTATATTTTTTAATTAGAGTATCCCTGGTTAATAACATTATATACATTTTGGGTATACAACATTATAATAGATATCTCTATACTCTATTGCATGCTCACCATCAAAAGTCTAGTTTCCATTGTCACCGTATATTTGAATATCTTAACCTATTTTGCCCTTCCCCCACCTTTCTCCTCAAGTAACCAACAATATGATGTATATATTTATGAGCTTGTTTTAATTTTTGCTTGTTACTTTTTCAATTTATATTTCACATATAAATTAAATCATATGATTATCTTTTAAAATTTTTGTCTGGCTTATTTCACTTAGCATAATACTCTCGAGATCCACCCAAGTTGTTACAAATGACAACACTGCATCTTTATATGACTGAGTAGTATTTCATGAAATATACATAGATACTTAGGTTTTTTTCTTATCTTGGCCATTGTAAATAATGCTGCACTGAGCATAGGGGTACATATATATTTTCAAGTTAGTGTTTTTATATTTTTCAGATAAATATCAACCTTCCTAGATCATTGTATAGTTTTATCATTATGAGAATGCTGAATCGAACGAACTCAATATACAATATATACGTCTACATTTTGAATAATTTTCTTAAGAAACTATTATAAAGGAAAATAATTTGATGAGAAGTAAGAAGAGTTTTAACTCCTTATATCTATTTTTATAACCCAAAATATTATTATTTTGTTGGCAAAACATAGTACTCTTTTAGGTTAACTTGCATGTATATGATTATATATAACTTTGGACATATTATGGGTATATTTAGTCCATTTTATTTTCCCATTACTTGTTGGTTTGTGTTGTTTGCTGTGAGCATGTATTTGATATTATCAACATATGGAATTAAAGATTATATAAATTAAAATTTTTTAATGTTTGCATTAGAAAACAATCCAGTACAAAAATACCTTGTATTTACTGGAAATTTATTTTGAAAAATCCTGTTGAATGGTTATGTTTCTAAATTTACCTTATTTTTAAAATATGCTTAAAAAGTGAATGACAACTTTTGAGTTAGTGTTCTTCAGTATCTTAATACTTTCCACTGTCAGTACATCTACAAGCAGTTAAAAAAATGACCCAAGTTGTTCAGAATCATCTAACTCGAAGCCATGGCTAACCAAAGTGGGGCTAATGCAGTTTTGGATCACAGACCAGTGGACACCTGAAAATTAATAGAATTTCCTCCCTTTAACCTAGGTCAGATTCATATGCAAGCTCAAAAAGGTGAAAGGCTAATGTTAGCTCAATTACTATGTCATAGGATCTTCTGATTTACAGTCTATTAAGATTTGAACATTTCCAGTTAAAATGGCGCACTTGACATTAAATTATATGAGCTCTTTACTTTCCTTCCTTTGCTGAAAGTAGCTCTGTTTATCCTCCAAAGAGGTCAAGACCTCAAAATAAGAGACTGGATTACTCTTATGATTTGAGTTTCTTCTTTCTTCACCAGCGATAAAATGCACTGTAGAAGAGTTCTTCTCTATCTAGGAAAGCAGAATTAATTTGCTCATTTTCTAAAGGACTGATATATAATGTGCAAACTATTGGACACATGAATCCTAATGTAAATGTTTCACGCAAACCCAACATCTGACATTTTTTAAGAAGAGTTTCATCAAATTATGCCTGGCAACTTAGGCCTTTAACCCATTACAAAATAAACGATATGACTTAATGAATAGTAGCTATATGTCCAATCAATAGAAAGACTAATACCCCTTAATTTGAGTTCTAGAAGTCATTTTGTTTTTCCATAATCATAGGCCTCATAATTAAAATATATTAATAGAGTGACTGATAGCATTGAATAAGTTATTGGATTTAAGGGAGTGACTGGTACATAGTTAGTATATAATGCATCAATATTCGTGGTAACTATATTGATATTTTCACTTAAGCAAAGAGCTCTAAAATTTTATATTATACTTCTTACAACTAATATATTATGACTTTTGTTGTTTAACTAGAGGCCCGGTGCATGAATTCGTGCACAGGTGGGGTTTGGCCAACCCAGCCCAATCAGCCAATCAGGGCCGGCTGGCTGGAGAGAGGGGCCATGGGAGATTGGCTGGCCAGCCCAGCCCCCGATAGGTGTGGGGGAGTGATCAGGGGCCAGGCTGGCCAGTGTGA
>NW_006293530.1:1012839-1022697 GCF_000327345.1 Myotis davidii | reverse complement strand
TATATATATATAGATTACTTCTCTACAAATATAATGATAAGAATGCAGAACATAATTGCATGGTTAAGAATCCTAGGACCTTTCTTTCCTTTTTAATGATGTTTTACTTTGGGCAGTATTTTAAACAGCAAAAAATAAGTTTAAGATCTAAAATACCTGTGTTTGTGAATCTTATGGACCAAGAGGTAAGAATCTCAATTCTGTTTCTTTACAATTTTTAAGAAAATTAGAGAATGATCAATAGCTAATTCCATGACCGTGGTTTGCACCAGGCTTAATCTATAGGATTCTAGGTACACTATATTACATACTGTCAACTTGGCCCCCACTACTCCTTTGAAGGATGGAAACTCTGTTTTCCAGAATTGCCTTTTCTGTGTGATTCTGGCTTGAATATTGTCCATGAGAGCAGCTCATACTAAATTTGGTAGGTAGAAGAGAACCAGACGCCATATTTTCTAGAGGAGGTCAAAGCCAGGCTTTCAGGTAGACAAAGAATCAAAAAAGGCATCCAGAAAGCTTTTAAGATCCACCCACATAGGTGTTTCAAGCTGCGATTTATTTATTTATTTATATTTATTTATTTATTTATTTATTTATTTATTTATGTATTTATTCCTCACCCAAGGAGTGAGGATAATTTTTCCCAATTGATTTTTAGAGAGAATGGAAGGGAAGGGGGAAAGAGAGAGAGAAACAAAATGTAAGAGAGACACATGGATAAGTTGCCTCCCACAAGTGCCTCCAACTGGAGGTGGGACTGAATCTGAAACCAGGTGTCCCTAACTGGGAATGGAACCCATGACCCTTTGCTGTGCAGGCAGAAGCTCCAACCACTGAGCAATGCCTGCCAGGGCTCAATCTGAGATTTTTAATGTTAACATGTCTGACCACTGATGGCAATTCTCCCATAACTTTTGATGGCAGCTTCCCAGGCCTCTACTCTCTCAGCTCTTCCCATGATAATGTAAGCACTAATTCATGTCAAAATCTTTATACCTGGAGCACAATGAATGGCTTCTAGTATCCTGATCTAATGATGAACAGATAATATGACGAATATGATGAGCACAGCTTCAAAATATTTTTTACTGAGGTCCTATCTGTGTTTACAAACCAATTTGAATAATTTTACATACTTGTCGATACAATAAAATTTAAAAGTCATGGTAGTTCTGTTGAATTATCTTTTAATTAATTACCTGATCTATTAATCTATTAAACACGGGAGGTCTAGAGAGAACATACTGATTAAAATTATCTTATTTTTCTTTTAAATAACATTTTTCTTTACATATAGGCAAAAAGAAAATGCATCAAACCCATAGATTTTATGGGTTATGCAGTGGGTTGAATAGTGTGTCCTCCAAATTTATGTCCACTTAAAACCTCAGAATGTGACCTTATTTGGAAATAATGCCTTTGCAGATGTAATTAGTCAAGATAAAATGATACTGGCTTAGGGTGGGCCCAAAATTAAATAATGGCATCCTTGTAAGAAGAGTGGAGGGCACATAGAGATACTACAGGGAAGTAATGCTGTGTGAAGATGAGGCAGAGTTTGGAGGGCCTCACCTGTTCACCCAGGATTGTCAAGAATTGCTAAGAGCCACCAAAATCTAAGCAGAAGAATGAAGGATTCTTCCTAAGGGCCTTTCTAGGGAGACAGCCCTTAATTTTAGACTTAGAGCTTCCAGAACTGAGACAATAAATTGAAATTGTTTTAAGCCACCCATTTTGTAGTAATTTGTTACAGCAGCCATAGGAAACTAATATAGGCTACTTCTGATAACTTTCAAGAAATTTCTATGATGATATTTTAAATGACTGAGGGAAAATGCAAAACCTCTCAATCAATGCATCTTATAAGTAGATCTGACAATGTCAAACAATAAAGCAAACAGAAAACAATCTCAAAAATATAAATACAAAGAGGTTAGCTGTAATATTAGCAAACCTAACACATAACTTAACACAGTAGGATTTATTCCAGGATTCTAGGGTGGTTTAATGTTTATAAAATTTATTGATAACACCCATTATATAACAGGGACCATAGGGGGGAAATGTATCATTTCAGTGCATGCTAAAAAGATGTTCAATTAAATTTAAAATTCATTTTATATTTAATAAAAATTTTAATTTATAAATATACAAATACAAGGAAATGCCTCTTAAATGGTAAAGATTATCAATTTCAATAAAATAGTCACAGCCACCAGCTAAATAGCAGAACATCAGATATTTTATATTAGAAACTTTAATAAATTATGGATACCTGCTGGTACTTACTTCTTTGGCATTATATTAGAACTGCTATTCATGTAATAAGACAATGAAATGAATAATAATTGGATGGAAAGCAAGAAGTTTATTTTATTATTACATTCAAATTTGAGTCTACCTTGAAAAAAGTGAACAAATCAACTAAGAAATACTATATTTAGTCTTATAATTAGTACTTTGAATTGATATCTAACCATAAAATTTATAAACAAAATTAATCCTTTTGATTATGCTAAGTGTCTGACCATCTGACTGATTGCTATGATGCACACTGACCACCAGAGGAAGACACTCAGTGCAGGAGCTGCTGTGATGAGCACTGGCCATTTACAGAGAAACGGCACAATGGACCTGACACCCACAAAGCAACACTCAGCTTCCCCCAGGTAGGACAAGGCCCCACCACCACCCCGGAGCGACAGGCCACCAAATCGCAGCCGACGCCATCAGTTGTAGCCATCAGTCGGACATCCCCCAAGGGCTACCCGACTGCAAGAAGGCTCAGGCTGGGCTGAGGGATCCCCACCCAAGTGCACAAAGTTTGTGCACCAGGCCTCTGGTACTAATAATAAGAAGCAAAAATAAATTTAAAGACAAGTTAATCAGAAATAAACTCATAGATACAGAGAACAAACTAACATTTCCCAGATTGTAGGAGGTTTGGGTGGATGGATGGGTGAAAAATAGGAAGGGATTAAGAAGTAAAATTGCCAGGTATTGAGCTAGTTATGGGGATGTAAACAGTAGCTATGTAATGTTTATAGCCAAAAACATTACAAAAAATAAAATAATATGGGCAAATATGTTTCTCTATATATTAAACTAGAGGCATGGTGAATGAATTAGTGCTGGGGTAGGGTCCCTCAGCCTGGCCAATGATCAGGGTTGATCAGGGTTGTGTGGCTCAGTTCTGATCGGGGCCAGCTGCCGGGGGTGGGACGGCAGGAGGGCCAGCCAGGGGGTAGGACTGTGGGAGGTTGGCCGGCTGCAGGAGGTTGGCTGTGGGAGCACATTGACCACCAGGGAGCAGCTCCTGCATTGAGCATCAGTCCCCTGGTGGTCTGTTCATGTCATAGCGACCGGTCGTTCTGGTCATTTGGTTGTAACAGTCACTTAGGCTTTTATATGTATAGATTATAAAGATTGATGGATGAGAAAAAGTTAAAAATAATTAATAATTATTAGTAAATTTGTGACTATAATAAAGTTGATACCTCTGGTTAATGGGAAAGAGATAGATTATTTGAAAAATACAATTGGGGGATAAGTTGACTTCACTTATATGTGAAATATAATAAACAGAAATAGAAACAAAGAAAACAGAAACAGACTCATAGATACAGAGAACAAATTGACAGCTGTCAGAGGGGAGGGATTTAAGCTCTGGGTGAAAGAGGTAAAGGGATTAAAAACAACAACAACACAATGAAGAAAAAAACTCAGACACTGACAATAGTATGGTGATTACCAGAGGGAATGGAGATGAGGGAGGTAGAAGAGGTTAAAGGAATGATAAATGTTGATAGAATGAGATCTGACTTGGGGTGGTGAGCACACAATACAATATGCAAATGAAGTATTATAGAATTGTACACCTAAAACCTATATATATTATTAACTAATGTTACCCCTATAATTCAATAAAAATAAATTAAACAAAAAAACACAGAAGACTTTAAAAGATGAGTGTGTTGACACACTTTTACTTTTAAGAATTTATTCTAAAAAAAATTGGTCCAGAATGCAGAAATGTTTCTTTCAAAACTAGAACTACACTGAATAGCTAAAAATAAAGGTTTGAATAAGAATAGTATCTTTATATAATGAAATATTTTGCCCTTCAGAATATTTCAAAAATTAAAAGCAAACTTAACGATGTATATAGTAAATCCATTTTTTTAAAAAAATTACAATTTAGGTAGAAGCACATAAAATACATAAAAAGATGCAAATACATATTTTACATATGTATATATGTATTTGAGTAGAAATATTATGATTGATTTGTTCTTTCTGCTTATCCCTTTTTCCTAATTTTCCATCATAAACATGCATTTAATGGGTAATTAAAATGTCAGTTGCTATGGCAAAAAAATTTACACAGATTAATGTTCATTGACATTTAATTGTGCATGCCATATTAAATTTTTAAATGATAGTAACAAAACACATAGAGCATATTTTGAAGTAAAAAAAAAAAAAAACAGAAACAGACTGGAGTACATAAATCAAAATATGATTGCTAGTGAATCAATTTATAAATAGATTCTCTTGATTGCTTATATATATTTTAATGTTCTAATAAAGAATATAAAATAAATAAAATCCCATTATTTAAAAAAAATATGCTCAAATATCCATGAGTCCAAATAGCTATTAAAAATTAGAATAGCCTATTTTTATTAAAGTGAATGTCAAGCTATAGATTCTTTTTTAATGTATGCAGTAAGAATTTCAGCTCCTATGTTAACATTAGTGCCATTTTTCATAATCTACTTTTCTCTCATTTATGTTATGTCCTGCTTCCACAGCACCCAGCTTGGGTATCATCCAGAGGTTGTCAAGAGTGCACACTCTCCAGCCCCTCTCAGACCTGCTGAATCAGAATCTGCATTTTAGCCAGAGCCTCAGGAGACCTGTGTGAATATCACCTTGTGTTACACTGAGTTACACTTGAGACCAGTCAAGTCCACTAATATGTCACTTCTTTTTTCTTTTTATTATTATTATTTTTTTTAAATCCTCACCCCAGGATATTTTTTCATTATTGTAGAGAGAGTGGAATTGAAAGGGAAAGACAGAGAGAAACATTGATGTGAGAGAAACACATCTACTGGTTGCCTCCTGCATATGCCCTGACCAGGAGCCTCTGCAACTGAGGTACTTGCCTTTAACCAGAATTGAACCTTGGACTTTTTAGTCTGCAGGCTGATGCTCTATCCACTGAGCAAAACCAGCTAGGGTTCACTTATTTTATTTTATTTTTTGATACTATTCTGACCACTCTAGGTAAAAATAGAAAATCCTATTCCTTTCTGTCTTTTTCACCTGATTCATTTTTCATCATAATTAGCATTATCTGATCTTATAGCTTAATTGTACTAGTTATTATGTATTCTTTTCTTTTTTTTTTAAGTTCTCTGCTTTCTCTGAGTTCAGGAGAATTTAGTGCATGGCCTTATCTGGTTGGGAAAAGTGTTAGTTCAGAATTGCAAAGCAAGATTGGTTCAGAGTCCAAAGTGGAGATGAGATCAATTTATTTATGCAACAAATACTTCTTCAACTTTTACTGCATGCCGTAGACACATAGTGCCCAAATCAGTGCCAAGTTTGGGACTTTGGATGGTATGACGTGTCAAGGAAATAGTTGTGGATGAGGGAAATGGAGAGTGTTGTTCTCAGGAAAGTCCTCACACAGAAGATGACACCAATACACTTATGTGAAGGCTACTAAGATCAAGCTTTTGTCCTCATGGTGCTAGAGGAAGAGGATAACAAAAGAGAAATTATGAAATAGGAAGAAAACGTGTTGTGCCAGTTCACATCAGATGACTTTGCTTTTCATCAACATATGGGAAGCATTCATAACCAGACCGAGGAAGGGTTAAGGAAAGTGGGAAATACTTGGAATAGCCCATGTGGAGTCAATTATTGTGGGGATTCTACTTGGCTCCTCCCACCGCTCTCCCATAAATAAACTGTGCATTCCTAAAGTGTGGTGCATATTCCCATCTCATATTTAGCTAAGTAAATAACACATTTGGCGAACCACTAAAGAGAGAGCTGGCTGGGGGTACAGGTTCCCTAGGAAATCCCCATATCACAATTTAGGACCTGACGTGTAAAGGATGATAGATAAGGGTTTGATGAAAGGTCACAGATTGAAAGGGTGGAAAGATGTGGAAAAGCTACAGAAAACAGAGTGGTGTTCCCTTTGGATTAGAGACTGGAAAAGTAGCTACAGTAGTAACTTCAGGAGAATGAGAGAATGTAGGGTACTGGTGGTCTGAAAATGTAGTCCTAACAAGGGGCTGATGAACTTGGATAACAGGAAAGTACCAACGGAATCAAAATCATGTAGAGGCAGAAGAGGGACTTCTTCCAGGTCAAAGGAGAGGGACATGTAGAAAGGAGCTGTGGTAACCTGGCCAGCATGGCTCAGTGGTTGATCGTAGACCTATAAACCAGGTGGTCATGGTTCCATTCCTGGTCAGGGCATATGCCCCAGTTGTGGGCTGGATCTCCAGTTTGGGGCATGCAGGAGGCAACCAATCAATGATTCTCTCTCATCATTGACGTTTCTATCTCTCTCTCCCTCTCCCTTCCTTTCTGAAATCATTAGAAGATATATTTGAAAGGAGCTATGGTCAAGAAGAGGAACAACAGAGTCTGAGCGTATTTCTCCATTGTGTTTGTGAGAATGACCTATGTGCTAGTCAGGGGTTGATCATTCCCAGACTAAATAAGCAAGGCTCTCAGGCGGGGAATGCAATATGTAAATTTTACTAAAATCAGATTCTTATTAAAAACACTTCTGAGGAAACATAACTTTTAATGAGGGGCTTGCATGTTCTCTGGAACAGTATGAGAAGGAAAACGATATGGGCTCTCTGCCCATGATATCAGGAGCCAACGGAAGTTTGGTGATTATACACTTAGTAGCTACCATGTGACAGAAGCCATCCATGCCAATGCCATGGAATCCAATTTAACTGCTGGCACAGCTTTGTGGGAGGTCACATGACCGGCACCACAGTCAATAAATGTATCACAAACAAAGAAAAAGAAACAGAAGAGCTTCCTAACTGGATGGATGTATCTGGTAGTGTTCCCAAATGGCTTTACGTTCCCAACTGGGTTTGATTGTGCCTGGGAATCATAAGAAAACATTTCCCAGTCCTCATATTATAAGACAGGAATGAAAATTTGTCAGAAAAATCGACAGGCATTGAATGCATTGATTACTTGATGCTTTGGCTCACCCCCATTTCACCCTTGGGTACTAGCACTCCATTAAAACTCTTCCTTGTTTCCTTAGTCATATTTTTCTAGGTAATATTTAACACACCTATTTCTTTTTAATTTAAGACAGAGGTACCCTTGACAAGATGTGCTTATGGATTTTTGAGCTTATGGGTTTTCTAGTTCTCTTGGTGATAAACTTGAAAGAGAATTATGACAGAATATAATGAAGCCTTTGTCTGAATAGCCATCCAGGGATTCTCATGAAATGGGGATTTTCTTAGCCTAGCAGAAGCAATATGTTCTGCTGATTAGTACTTGTTGACTGCCTGTTGACTGCCTGGGAGCCCAGGGCCAAGGTGGTTGAGTTATGGTCCCCGGTCTGTCACGAGCAAACTCTGTAACCTTGTCCAAGTTATGTTACCTCTTAGCATTTCATTTGCAAAATGGGTGTAATCAGACCTTTCTGACAGGAATGTTGTAAGGGCTAATTAATTGCTGTTTGTTAAGTGTGCCGAGATTGTCAGATTAAAGCATTAGGGAAGTGTCAAGTTTGTGTTATTATGGTATTATTTTTCTTTGTTTGGTAGGAAATGCCATTTCTGTGTAATTTACTTTAACAGTAAAATAAGCCATTTTAATCAATGCACAATCAAGCCCTTATTCATTGAGGACAAGGGTGTATACACTTAGCTAGAGCGCTGGTGTCAGCTGACACAGGGCAGGGATCTGAAAATTCTGCGCTGAATACAAAGAAAGCCTAGAAAATGAAACTCTGGGCGATTAGATTCGGAGTGCCCAGGAGACTCATGTTACAGGCCCAATATAGTCCCTTATTAGCACAGAAAAAAAGGCTGTAACCTTAGCAACCGATACCCAATCTCCTAAGAAGAGTTTTATCCATGTCACCAAGAAATTGTCGAAGCGATTGTACATATGGCTCAGAAACTAAATATCAGAAATATTTAATTAGCGTCCACAGGGGACTTTAAACATATGGATTTATTAAAGATCTTAATAACTTAGGAGTGTACATGTTTAGATGTTATTTTCTTTGTATCAGTTCACATTAGCCATAGTTTATGGGCTTTAACCATTAGGATAATAGCTGGCAAATCCTGACTTTTTTAACCAAAGAAAATACAAAGAGTTTTATTTGAAAATGTTATTCAGCAACATAAAAAAAAATTGCTAAATGTTTTTTAGCAACATATACACGTTGCAGTATTTTTAAGACGCAATATTTTCTAATATGTATGTTACTAAATGTAACAAAATGACTGACAAGTACATTTACTGAAAAATAATCATTCAACACAAATACCTAAAATGAAGGAATTAATTGTGTAAAATTTAATTGGGTAGAGATAGATAGTTTATAAATAATGCCCTACAAATGATGACTGTGTAACTCACATTCACAGTTTATAGTATTAATCAATATATTTGTGATATTCCATAGTCATATCTAGGTAGTGAAAATTCCACAAGTTTTAAAACTTGGGTTGGCCACATGTATATAACTTGAATATCATTTTACTTCAGTACAGACAGATGAATAATCTCCATTTTGAAAAAAAAACGCAGGAATACATTTTCCATTTAACCAGTCTGCAGACTCATTGATGGAGGAGCCATCCTCGTATCTGACTTGGACATTTACAATGGATCACTAATGGTCTTTCTCTTTACCTTCTTACCACACAGAAGCCAGATAAATCCCTGTACAATGTAAGCCTGATCCTGTCACAGTCCTGTTAAAAATCCTCTAGTAACTTCCCACTGCACTGAAAACAATCCATCAGGGCCCTTGGTGGGAGCACTAGCTACTTCTCTGAGCTCTTCTCCTACCTTTCTCCCTGTGTGCACTGTGCTTGTCTCATTGCTTTTCTTCATGTGCATCAGAAACACTGTGCTTGGTCTTCTCTATGGCATTTGTACATTCTGTTCCTTTGGTAGGTGTTCTTCGTTCAGTTAACTCAATTATGTACTCCAGCAGCACGTGAGAATGTTTCCCTAGGAATCCTGTCTATAACAATACCACTATACCGTTTTGCTATTACCGTCTCTCGTGTGTGTGTGTGTGTGTGTGTGTGTGTGTGTGTGTGTTTTTATCATCTGCCACAGTGTATATTCACATCTTCAAAGCATAGAAGAGTGCCTGGAACATAGTAGTAATTTAATAAATATTTATTGATGCAGAAACCGGTTTGGCTCAGTGGATAGAGCGTTGGCCTACGGACTGAAAGGTCCCAGGTGGTTCGATTCTGGTCAAGGGCATGTACCTTGGTTGCGGGCACAGCCCCAGTGGGGAGTGTGCAGTAGGCAGCTGATCAATGTTTCTCTCTCATCGATGTTTCTAACTATCTCTCTCCTTTCCTTTCTGTAAAAACTCAATAAAATATATTTAAAATAAATTAATAAATAAATATTTATTGAAAACTTGAATGCAAATTGAGATAGTGGGACTCTCCAAACAATTCCATAAAATCTTACTCCTAGCTAATGATAAGATTTATTAAATGTTTTCAAAGTAAAGTCCCTCGTTTCAATGTGGCTTAGCAGTTCCTGAAAACAAGTCAAAATTTTATTAAGAAGCATCTGTTTGGA
>NW_006293530.1:982465-993442 GCF_000327345.1 Myotis davidii | reverse complement strand
TGTCCTCTAGACAGTGAGAGAGTGAATTTCTGTTGTGTTAAGCCACCTCGTTTGTAGTAATTGGTTATGGCAGCTGCAGGGAGCCAGCACATCAGCCAAGGACTGAGCGATGGAGCGGCTGCCCCATTTCTGTGTCTCCTCGGGTTGCTGGGAAGTGGCCCCTCCGCAGTCTGCTGGCCTCATAGACCTCATCCCTATATGGCTGAACTTGGCCATATCTGAGGTCTTGGCACCCACACAACCTGGGACCTTTTCTTCATGTGCATCAGAAACACTGTGCTTGGTCTTCTCTATGGCATTTGTACATTCTGTTCCTTTGGTAGGTGTTCTTCGTTCAGTTAACTCAATTATGTACTCCAGCAGCACGTGAGAATGTTTCCCTAGGAATCCTGTCTATAACAATACCACTATACCGTTTTGCTATTACCGTCTCTCGTGTGTGTGTGTGTGTGTGTGTGTGTGTGTGTGTTTTTATCATCTGCCACAGTGTATATTCACATCTTCAAAGCATAGAAGAGTGCCTGGAACATAGTAGTAATTTAATAAATATTTATTGATGCAGAAACCGGTTTGGCTCAGTGGATAGAGCGTTGGCCTACGGACTGAAAGGTCCCAGGTTCGATTCTGGTCAAGGGCACGTACCTTGGTTGCGGGCACATCCCCAGTGGGGAGTGTGCAGGAAGCAGCTGATCAATGTAGCATGAGTGCTAAATAATTTTCAACCTTTTTTTTAAAATTAGAAATTTAATAATGAGACGTAATTATCTATATACTAGAGGCCCGGAGCATGAATTCATGCTCAGATGGGGTCCCTCCGCCTGGCCAGTGGTTAAGGCCTATAGGGGCCAACTGGGCCCAGTCAGCCACGGGGAGGGACTGTGGGTGGTTGGCCAGCCCCAGGAAGTTGGCAATGGGAGCACACTGACCATCAGGGGGCAACTCCTTTGTTAGGCGTCTGCCCTCTGGTGGCCAGTGCGCATCATAGCGACCAGTCGTTCTTCTGTTTGGTCAGTTTGCATATTAGCCTTTTATTATATAGGATAAATACATAGGTATAAATATAAATGTGTGTATGTGTTATACATATATCGTACATATGTGTTTTCCCAATCACTGGAGTAAATTTAGGGCAGTTCCATGCCCTATTTGTCCTTTTTTTTAAAATATATTTTATTGATTTTTTACAGAGAGGAAGGGAGAGAGATAGAGAGTTAGAAACATCAATGAGAGAGAAACATCGATCAGCTGCCTCCTGCACATCTCCTACCGGGGATGTGCCCGTAACCCAGGTACATGCCCCCGACCGGAATCGAACCCGGGACCCTTCAGTCCGGAAGCTGACGCTCTATCCACCGAGCCAAACCGGTTTCGGCCCTATTTGTCCTTTACCTTCAGCATCTAGCACAACATTTCACCTGGAGTAGCCACTCAATACGTATCTGTAGAAGGTTTAAATGTACAGACATTCATACACACACACACACACATAATAACTAGAGGCTTGGGGCATGGATTAGTGCACCGATGGTGTCCCTTGGCCTGGCCTGCGGGGATACGGCTGAAACCAGCTTTCTGACATCCCCTGAGGGGTCCCGGATTGCAAGAGGGTGGTTCTCGGTGACACACCCCAGAATCGGTCTCCCTCCTCTCTGGTTCCGGTGCATCACCTGAGAACTGCAACTACCAAGTCACCACAGCTCAGCAGCTCCTATGTTGAGCATCTGCCCTTCCCCCACGCCCCCATCCCCGGTGGTCAGTGCATGTCATAGCTACTGGTTGGAGAATCTGCCCCCTGGTGGTCATTGCTCCTCATAGCTAATGGTCAGACAGTCTAACAGTTTGATGGTCACTTAGGCATATATATATACTAGAGGCCCGGTGCACAAAAATTTATGCACTTGGAGGGGAGGGGGGTCCCTCAGCCCAGCCTGTGCCCTCTCGCAGTCTGGGACCTCTCAGGAGATAACGACCTGCTGGCTTAGGCCTGCTCCCAGGTGGCAGAGGGCAGGCCCAATCCCTAGGTGCAGCCCCTGGTCGGGCTCAGAGCAGGGCCGACTGGGAAGTTGGGGCGCCGCCCCGTGTCATGCACAGAGCAGGGCCAATCAGGGGGTTGGGGCGTCGCCACTCTCACACCCAGGGCAGGGCCGATGGGGAGGTTATGGCTCTACCCCATCACACACAGAGCAGGGCCCATGGCGGGGGGGGGGTTGGGACGCCGCACTCTGTCACACACAGAGCCACAGGGCGATCAGGGGGTTTGGGCGCTGCCCCCTTGTCATGCCAGGAGGCCTCGCAGCTCTGCTGATCCCGGTGCTGGGAGGCATATTACCCTTTTAAAATATAGGGTAGAGGCCTGGTGCACAGGTGGGTGCTGGCTGGTTTTCCCTGAAGGGTGTCCTGGATCAGGGTTGGGGTCCCCACTGCGGTGCCTGTCCAGCCTGGGTGAGGGGATGATGGCTGTTTGCAGCTGGTCACACACCCTTCAAGGTGGGGGTCCCTACTGGGGTGCCTGGCCAGTCTGGGTGAGGGGCTGAGGGCTGTTTTCAGGCTGGAGGTGACTGAAGCTCCCAACCGCTCCTTTCTTTCTTTCTTTTATTTTTTTATGCTGGGCCAGCTTTAGCTTTGAGTCTTGGCTCCAGCTCTTAGGCTTCCGCTGCTGAAAGTAGGTTTCTGGCCTTTGCTTACAATGTTGCGATCCTGCTGGCTGAAGCCCGGCACTAAAGCTGGTTTCTGGGGATTTGTTTAGCTTCTATATTTGTTACATAGTTGCTTAGAGTTGCTGCTCAGAGGTCTGCAGCGGCAGGCGGGGAACGTTGGGGGCCTCCGTCACTGAAGCAAGCAAGCCTCATGTTAGTTTCAAGCTGCCTGGCTGCCGGCCGCCATCTTGGCTGGCACTTAATTTGCATATCTCACTGATTAGCCAATGGGAAAGGTAGCGGTCGTATGCCAATTACCATGTTTCTCTTTTATTAGATAGGATATATTAAGCATGTACTCTAACTCTGGGTTATCTATGCATTACTGAAAAGTTGAATGTACAATACATTTATATCATCAAATAATAGTTTAATTCTGTTATTAAAGCCAAGAGGTACAAATACTGTTTAAAGAAACCAAAGGGTTCACTTTCTTTTCACAAGAAGAATTATGTAAATATGAAGAAACGTGGTATATTGTAGTTACTAGAGTGGGGAACTGGATTTTAGGGTTCTAATTTTAATTTTTCAGTATTTGTTTGAATTGGAGCTACTATAATCTATTTTATGTCTTTCATTTATAATAAGGAACTTGAGATGGGTGAGAGTGGTGGGTAGGCAGAATAGTCCCTAAAGATGTCCATAACTTAACCCCTAGATGCTGGGAATATGATACCTTATGTACAAAAGGGAACTTTGTGGGTATAACTAAGGTTAAAGACTTTACATTGGGGAGATTATTCTGATTTATTCAATGAGCTGACACAAATCACATGGTTCTTTAAAGCCAGAGAACACTCCCTGGCTATTGTCAGAGAGGGACAGTGGCTGTGGATGAATGGTCAGAGAGATGCAGCAGTGTTGATAGCTTTAAAGATAGAAGGAGGCCTCAGCCAAGGATTCAGGGTGGCCTCTAGCAGCTAGAAGAGGCAAGAAAATAAATCCTTTGCCAGAGCCTTCAGAAAGGAAAGAAACCCTGCTGACATCTGGATTTTAGTCCGGGGGACACTTGTTAGACTCTTCGGCTACAAATATGTAATTAAATTTGTGTGCTTTTAAGACACTCGATTTTTGGTAATTTGTTATAGCAGCAATAGAAAACTAATACAATATCTTGTTGCCTTTCATCTTGAAAATCTCCCAATTATATGTAAATCTTGATGATCACATCTTGGGGTTGTTTAAAAGTAAGGTGCATTCATACCAGAGAGTTCTGTCTTCCAAAAGTCTGTGTTTGATATACTTCTGAAAAAAACTCTCCATTCTCTGCTTGAACAAAGGATTTTGTAACTGACTCCTATATTCCTTTTACACAATAGAAATCAAAGCCTGCCAGTGCTCATGCCATTTACTTTAGTCAAAATCTGGATGATGCATTGCATAAGTAACAGCATAATAGAGGCCTCGTATTGTAATCTGGGTAGATGTATGCTGTGCTTTGAAAATCAAATATTGTTCCCTTTGACGTTTTGACAAGTAATTTAGACAACAATATACATTTGGCTAACTCATGAATGTGGGACTTCTCGTCCTCGGGATTGTGCAGGGTTTGCACTATGCTAAGAATGACAACAATTAGAGAACTCACTTGTGTCTGCCAAGTGAACAGATGGCCTTGTAGTTTAGAGGAACAATGGTGAAGAAAGAAAAATCGAAGGGGTGGGAATGGGGGAGCTGGTGGGATGGATAAAAATCTCACCAGCCAAAATAGCACTAATAACTCTAAAGAAAGATGGAGACAAAGGCATGTTCCAATTTGTTTTTGAAAGGTATACAAAAAAAGAAGAAAGGTCTTGCTTATTTCACATTACCGGTATTGAATCTAACTCCAGTGTACTTGAGACCTATAAGCTATATAATTACAATGTTGACATTTAATGTGAGAGTTTGAAACAGGATGACATTTTGCTTTTAGTAGGCTGTACATTTCTTTTAGCTTATCTGTGGAATAAGAGAACTCAAATAAGAAGAACTAGAATTTTACCCTCAAAAACCTAAAATATTTTATACACATCCCCTTCTTAAGGTCAGTAAGGTAATTGTTTTCTTTTATCTCTTTTAAGTCATTAGCCTTCACTAAGCAAAGCAGAGAATGGGGGCCTTTGGGTGAAGAGCTTCACTCCATAGGTTGTGTGTATGTGTCTGGATGTGTGTATGCGTGTGTCTAGGTGTATGTGTTAGGTAATCCACAAGATGGTCCTTCTTCCTCGCTTTGAGACGTTTGACCGCATTTGATGGTGTGTGTTTGCATTTAAAACTATTTGAACCTCCAACATGTAAGAATCCTCTTGCTTATGCAGTTTTACAATAAAGACAAGTGAATTATCATTTGGGTTATATTGAGATGAGAGTCTGTGCTTGTATATCATAAAAGCTATTCAGACATGATTTTCTCTCCCTTGAATAGTATTTATGGTACTTAATTGCCAAACTAGTTGCAATAACCCCCTGCTTATTAAATATTTTGTTAGGCACCATGCTAAGCATTTTATCCTGTATTATCTCATTTAAAATGCATGGTGACACTCTGAAGTGGGCAGAAATAGAGCAGGCACTAGTTTTGACTGCTTAGAATGTAAGAAAGGCAATCTACAATCTTGCCATGATTATAATAGTACTGATAGATACACTAGTATCTCATTTTCGTGCTATTGTCCTCAAATGAAACATTCCATATAGATAAAATTCTACATAGAAAATACAAAATTTAATTAAAAAGTAGAAATCTTTCTTTTTTGTTGATTGATTTGAAAGATAGATAGATAGATAGATAGATAGATAGATAGATAGATAGATACATTGATTGTTATTCCACTTATGCATTCATTGGTTGATTCTTGTATGTGCCCTGACTGAGAACTGAACTCTCAACCTTGGCATATGGGGACAACACTCTAACCAACTGAGATAGCTGGCCAGGGCAGAAATCTTTCTTAGTTTGCATTCCTTCTTTATAATTTAAACTTTCCATGATGTCTTAGGTTTGTAAGTGTGGATATTCATTATTGGATTATTCTATTAAATAATATAGCACTGCTCTTCTAGAACTAGAGATGTTAGAAATCCAATCCCTGCTTTACTCAGTTCAGATTGTTTATGTGTCTTGAATTTTTATTGTTATCTCTTATAGCTCTTTACTGTTTTTCCTTTTACTCAATTTTCTACATTATTACCATTATACATTTCAGATATTTTAGATTTAATATGCATATATTGCACATGATTATATGTAGTATTATGCATTGAATAAAATATTATACAGATTATATATTTCCACTGAATTTCCTACAATATCCTGCTAATTTATCTCTTATGGTATTAAAAGGAAGCAGATCAGTCTGAATTGTGTCAACAGGAAAATGAAAGCGATGTGGTCTCTGAAAGGCTTTCCTATGTGTAAGGAACACTAATTTAGAACATAGACCAAGCCCTTAGTAAAACCATTTTTGTCTTTTTTATTAAAAAAGGGAGATTTATGTCTTTTTTCTTATCTTAATTTGCATAAGGAGGACAGTGGAGAAGTAACAAATAAGTGATCAGTTAGTTTGTAGCTCTAGAATCTATGTAACAGAAGTCAGCCCCATCCTATATAAAAAAGAGCTAATATGCTAATTATACCAGATGGCAATGACCTTCTGGAACCACCAGTGGGCAGGGCTGCAGGGCTATGAGGCAGTGGGGCCTTGAGGGCTGAGGCAGCCAGGGCCATGAAGGCTGATCCCTTTGCACAATTTCATGCATTGGGCCTCTAGTCAACTATAAAAAAACCTTTGAGTTTTTCTTTTGAAAAATTTCCATAGTATTTATCCACTTTTATTTTCTTCTCTCTGCTTTGTTTGGTTATCTCTACATTTTAGAGTTAAAATCGAGCATAGCAAGGTACTATTTTCCTTCTTCCACAGTAATCCAATAGAATAGTGACATTTTACATAATTACACTCATGTTTGACATTTTCAATGGCGTTCCCCCCTCTCCCTCACTCACAGAGAGTTACTCTTAGGTCTTTTCTTTCTTATTTTCCATCTTGCCTTATAGGTTTTATTATTGTTGTTTTAACAGTGGCTATTTCCTTTTCAACTTAGTATGAATGTCTTCTAACTTTTCTCTACAATTTTTTTTTCTCCAGAAAAGGCAAACTACTTTAAAACTAGGTATTGGACATTTTCTATCAACATCCAGTCTTCTTATTGTTAAAAAAAAAATCATCTTACTTTCATCTAAAAATTAAATGACATATGATTGCTGTGCCAAATTAAGGATTTTGGTAGAGGGGGAAAAGGTTGCATTTGGCAGCCCCAGTTCTACCTTCTCTGACCCTTTCTCCAGTCTGTGGCATCCTATGCTACCTCCTGCAAAGCTTTACTTTATCTATTATTACAGATTTCCCTCCAGAGAAGTCCTGACATCAATGATAAATTATCTGGTATTAAAATAATAGTTTATTAAACATAAACTAAATGCAAAGCACTCCTCTAAGAATCATGCATGTATTAACTTACTGAGTTTTATCATTATAGTACTTCTAGGACAGTGGTTCTCAACCTTCTAGCCCTTCAAATACAGTTCCTCATGTTGTGACCCAACCATAAAATTATTTTCGTTGCTACTTCATAACTGTAATGTTGTTACTGTTATGAATCATATTGTAAATATCTGATATGCAGGATGGTCTTAGGCAACCCCTGTGAAAGGGTCGTTCGACCACCAAAGGGGGCGCGACCCACAGATTGAGAACCACTGTTCTAGGAGAAGGTTCTATTATTACACTCCCTGTTTTACATACCTGAAAACTGAGGCAAAGAGATCCATGTAATGATCAGACTAGTACATGACTGAGTTGGGTCTTAAACTAATGCAGCCTAGATGAGTTGTAATGTCCTATAAGGGGCAAAAATTAATCTCAATGCATTGACCCCCTAACTCCATGTTGCACTAAGTGCCTATGGTACTTTCAAATTTAACTTCTTCCCTAATTATATAATGAAAACCTTTGCCCTCATTTTAAAACTTACAAGAACCCTGAAGATCTCAAAGAGAAATATTTGTGGACAAGAGCCCTTTAGATTGCCTGATATTATAGCCCGTATATAGCATAGTGCAGGTTTAGGTATGCTTCTTACTTATTCCTTCTACAGCTTGTTCCTGAGCTAGGAAATCAAGGGGCTATATTTGATTCACCCATCACTCCTTCATTCATATTTTATGTACTCAGATGTCATTACTGCTTTTTTGAGCAAACACATATACCGAATGCTACCTGGTCCCTAAGCACCACGGTTGTTTCCAGTTTGATTGTTTGCAAAGAGGAATGTGATACAGTTCTTGACCAAAGGGAACTCACAGCATTTGGGAAAATTAAACGCACAAACGCTGTTGGAATGCATGTGGTGAGTGTCACAGCAGACACATTGCTGTGGGAACATAAAGGAAAGAGGGTCTTGTTCTACTAGTCTGATGGCTTCAAATGAAGGCGTCATGGAGAAGGCAAGAGAACCAAGTTTTGTAGAATAGACACTATTTCATCACATGAGAAGGGGGACTATATCATATCAAGCATGCTCAGCAGCATGAAAGGGCTGAGTACATTTAGGAACTGTTGAAAATTTTAGAGGGGCTGAGGTACAGGTAACTAGAGTAAAGTCAGAGGCAATGAGTGTGAGGTTAGCCAAGTCAGAAAAGTCAGGGATCAATTGTGAAGGACCTTTGGCCAACCAAAGAGGTCTAGAATATCATATAATGGGCATAATGTGACTTTCCCAGGTCCAAAATGGGTAAAGAAAAGGAGTTGTGTGAGAGATAGGAAGGGAAAGCAGACATCACATACAAGGGATGAATTTCTGGAGTCATATAGAGATGTTGGAAATGAAAAGCAGGGAACAAATCTGAGAACTATTTAGGGCTAGAATTAACAGATGTGAGTAGATGTGAAGCCTGAGGCGGTAGTGGAAGTGCCAGGGACAGTTCTATCAAAGGGCATACATAGGAAATATAAGGAAGAGGAAACTTTGAAACACAATCATAATGTGCTCCATGTTTAACATGTGCAACTTGAGTCACTTATGGTATTCTAGGTAGGAAATTCTAATGCATTTGAGTCTGGAATGCAAGAGGGAAATTTAGTAAATGGAAATATCCATGTGAAAAGTTGTAATCAAATTGGTTATAATTGAAGCCAATATAAATTGATGATTGTACAGAATAGAGTATGGAGAGGGAAAAGAGAAAGAAATGAGGACTGCAGAAACTGAAGTGGCATATTTAATTAATTCCACAGGTGACATGTTAAGGAACACTTAATGAAATGCTTGGGGGATTTAAAGAAAAGTGTTTTGTTTTGTTTTTAAGTCACTTATTTTGAAATTTCTTTTTCTTTACCAGACCATTGGCACTTAAATTTTGATCCACTGTATAATAGCATGGGTATCTATTTGCTTTTGCATAAGTATCCCCTTCTCACAATATTGTTCTTGGAAGCAGGGGCTCGGTGAATGAAGTTCTTTCTGACTTAAAAACTCAACTTCTCAGAATGTGTCATGAGGAAGCTTATTCTGCAATCAGTTTTAGGCATAGAAGGAGACATTTTCATTTAAAACAACAGGTACTTTTAGCAGCTTTTAATATTTGGAGAGAGCCTTGAGCTAGAAATTAAAAGATTAAGATTTTCATTCTGGCATTTGTTCAGACCTTATTTTGTGAAGCTGACAAGTGATGGCATCTCTTTATTTTTAAAATTTTATTCTTTATTTATTTTTTTATTTTTATTAAAGTATAGGTAACATACAATATTATATCAATCTGAGGTATACAACACAGCTATTTAACATTTATATACTTAATGAGTGATCACCACAATAATCCTAGTAAGCATCTGTCATTTTACAAGTTTATTATGATATTACTAGTGGCCCAGTGCATGAAACTCGTGCATATTAAAAGAGAATTAATTAGAGGAAATATTTTAATATCGCTATTTTCCCTTTCTCTATAATAGAAGTGTCAGAGGTGAAAGAAAATTAGTAAAATGTAAATGAAAATAATATATACATTTATTAATAGGCACACCACGGGACCCAGAGTCAAATCCCTGCCCACCCATGTGTATCTCAAAATTGCATGAGACCCAGACCTGGCCGGCCCCACCCCTATTGGGCTAGATCCAGACCCGGCTGGTCCCACCCTTGTCAAGCCCTACCAGGCGGGGTCACAGCCTGAGGTCCTCCGTCAAGCCCTGCCAGGCAGGGGGCATGGCCTGAGGTCACCCATCAAGCCCCGCTGGGAAGGGGGATGGCCTAAGGTCCCCTGGACTGGTGCCGGGGCAGGGGTCACAGCCTGAGGTCCCCTAGCCTGGGCTAGGGTGGGGGGCACACCTTGAGGACCCCCGTCAAGCCACAGCCCCTTCAGGGTGGGGTTCCCGCTGGGGTGCCTGGCCAGCCTGGGTGAGGGGCTGATGGCTGTTTGCAGGCTGGCCACAACAACCCCCAGCCACCCAAGCTCCTAGTGGAGGCTGGCTGGAAGCAGGTATCTGGGATTTATTTATCTTCTATCATTGAAACTTTGTTGCCTTTAGCGGAGGCCACAGCCAGCCAGGGCAGGGGAAAAGCTTGGCTTCCTCCATCACCAGGGCAACCAAGCCTTTTGCTTCCTCCAGCTCCCTGGCTGCCAGCCACCATCTTGGTTGGGTTAATTTGCATAAGTCGCTCTGATTGGCTGGTGGGTGTGGCTTGGGGCATAACGAAGACATGATCAATTTGCATGTTTCCCTTTTATTAGTTTAGATTGCCTGTAATCCCTATACTGTACATTACAGCCCTGGTGATAACACCTCAAAGAATCATGGCTATATTGCTTAGGAAATGATGTGAGCAACCACTATAAAATTGAATTTGTCTGCTAGTTCTATACTTTGAGAATCTTTCCTCTGCAGTCAGGTGTTCAAACTTTGGTTGGTCTAGATTTTCTAAATCGAAGTCAAATTAAAAGCATGAATCATGGTCACAAGGATATCTAATGCATAAAATGATATACAGTTCAATATTTACCACTGACGAGCTTACATTAACTAGGACAATTTCTGTATATACTCTCACAAATGGCTCAACAATAAATAAAGTCCAGAAGCACTTCTCTGACGATGAGTCTTATGTAAAGAAGTAATTCTTTTGTATCCATACCATGATAAATATATATTTTGTGATATATATAATTTTAATTAATATTATTTCTTGCCTGTGAAACAAAATGTAAGCTAACCTACAGTAATTGTTGTCACTTGAAATATAC
>NW_006293530.1:981634-982387 GCF_000327345.1 Myotis davidii | reverse complement strand
AGCATTTATACCACTATTTATTTTGACATAGTGACATATGACAAAACTAGGTAGAGTCTGATCTTACAAAATCCTGTAGCTTTTAGGTGATAATGATAATACTCAGGTGTAATAGAGAATTATAAAGGGCTATAACATTTTGTATTATTTATAAAATTTTGAATAATGTCAAATATAAACCAATTTATGAGTAATTATTATTGATCTTTGCTTTCCAAATCACCTTAAAGTAAATATTTCAGGATTGACCCAATTAAAATAGATTCTTAGCTCTTTGAAATCAGATAATGTGTCTTATTTTCTTTGTGTCTCTAGAATCCAGCCTAGTGGGCAAAATATTCATAGGCATTCAGTAAAATTTGCTAAATCTATAATAATAAAAGTGTAATATGCTAATTAGACCAGACGTCTTCTGGACGTCATTCCGGACATCCTTCCTGACGAATCCTGGGCCGGAGGGTAGCCAACCTGAGTGTTTGCCGGTGGCTGGAGGAGGGAAGCCCAGGTCCTGGAAGGGAAGCTGGTGCCAGCATCAGGGGAAGGAAGACCTACTCTTGCACAAATTTTCATGCATCAGGTCTCTAGTGATTTAATAAATAACTTTACAGTTATACTTATTTACTTAATACACATTTATGTGTACCTACCATGAGTCAGGCACTATTGTCTTTACACAGAGGAGACAAAGCATGACATCCATGGTACTTTTAGAATCAGAAGTTATAGAAAGAATTAAAAGGGAATAAAATAGTG
>NW_006293530.1:977898-981617 GCF_000327345.1 Myotis davidii | reverse complement strand
AGTAAGGAAAGCACATGCTATTTTGGGTGGTCTCAGCAAGGGAATCTTACCTTGAACAGTTCGTTATACCAATACCGCCTTGTCCAGAAACCTGGGGCCATACTGAATCTCTGGATACACTCACTGAGTCAGAAAGCCATTTGGTACAGAAGCCCCACAGTACTAGCCCTTTCAGGTTGTGATAACCAAATACCATGGACTGGCCAGCTTATAAATGACAGAAATGTATTTCTTATAGTTCTGGATGCTAAAAGCCTCAGAGGAGGTTGCCAGCATCGTGGAGTGAGGACTCTCTTCCTGGTCCCAAACTTCTCTTTGCAGTTTTACATGGTGGGAGGAGCTAAAGAGCTCTGAGGGGTCTCTTGTATAAGGACACTGATCCCATCCAGGAGGACTCCACCCTATGACCTATGCATCTCCCGAAAGCCCCATGTCCTAACATCATCACTTGGGTGTTAGGATTCCAACATCGTGAGGGATACAAACATTCAGCCCAAAGCATCGAAGCATCCACTATATACAGTATAATGTAATCTTTTCTTCTGACCTCGGAATACAATGTCCCGATGTCTCATTATCATTGTTGAGAAATGTGACAGATCGTGAATGAGTTACATATCCTGTGAAACACATCTTGGTTCTAGCTGCTCTGCTACAGTGTAGGAAAAAAAATATCAAGAGTGTAAGGAACTAATAAAATCATAGTTTGTGTACTACCATTAGGATACACATACCATGTCAGACTGTTCCTCTGCAGCATAATACCCTTGCTTGATGTTGATGTTGACCTGCAAATCTCTGAAGTTATGCAAGGAGAATTTAAATAGATAGCAACAGCAAAAAACAAAACAAAACAAAACAAAAAAAGACACATATGTAATACCTTTTGTAATACTTTAATCAATAAAACAATAAAAAAAATAAAAGTGTATTTGGGAGGAACTTCAGACAAGATCTTGCCAATGTATACAACATGACATTATTGTTCAGGAAACTGAGTGAAATCATAACTGAGCTTTTCCTTTCAAAGAATAATTTACAAGGATTAGGTCAATTCAACCTCTTGAGTGGCTTGCACTAATCAGGGGTGCAGTTCAAATTTACAGGTGGAGTTTTTTCAAATTGTTCATGTCTTATTTTCTTTGTGTCTCTAGAATCCAGCCTAGTGGGCAAGATATTTACAACCATCCATTTGAGAAAAGGGAAAAGGAAGACAAAACCTAGGAAAGCCCCCAAAGACATTTAAACAAACACTGATTTAGAAAAGAATAAAGAGAAATGTGTCTCTATAATTGGATAATAGAAAGACCACAATTATCTCATCAGCTTCCATTGTGACATTATAATAAACTAGAGCCCCGGTGCATGAAATTCGTGCAGGGGGAGGGGAGTCCCTCAGTCTGTCCTGCAGGCTCTCTAATCCTCTAATTAGGGACCCCTCGGGGGATGTCTGACTGCCTGCGGGATCGGGCCTAAACCAGCAGTCAGATAGCCCTCTCACAATCAGGGACCACTGTTTCCTAACCGCTCACCTGCCTCCCTGCCTGATCACCCCTAACCATTCTGACTGACTGCCTGATGCCCCTAACTGCTCTCCCCTGCTGGCCTGATCACCCCTAACTGCTTTCCCCTGCCGGCCTGATTGCCCCTAACCACCTCTGCCTTGGCCCCTGCCACTGTAGCTTTGTCCAGAAGGACGTCTGGAAGATGTCCAGTCTATCTGGTCTAGTTAGCATATTACCCTTTTTTAGTATAGATAGTATAACCTTGGCCATGAAACAAAATATGCCCTAGTTCAGCGATTGGCAAACTGCAGCTCACGAGCCACATGCGGCTCTTTGGCTCTTCAACAAAATACCACGTGCAGGTGCGCATGTACAGTGCAATTGAAACTTCATGGCCCATGTGCAGAAGTCGGTATTTTGTGGAAGAGCCACACTCAAGGGGCCAAAGAGCTGCATGTGGCTCATGAGCCACAGTTTGCTGACCACTGCTCTAGTTGATCCAACACCTATCTAGAGTATTGAAGAAGTTGCATCTCAGACAGGTGAGAGAGAAGGTGTACACTCTAAAAACACCTTTGATAACAGACAACTTCACAACTGTGCTCCTACATCCCAGAAGCCAGATATTATAGGTTTAAAGAGTTGAGTTTTTTGTAATGATTTCAAGGAAGCATCCATTCTTATGTGCACAGAGAATCATTGGCTTGGATTAATTTTAATCTACTGAGCTCTGATATGAGCCTAATGCTGCAAACCTCAGTAGTCCTGGAGCTATGGGTATGCATAATGCACTGAGTCATCTGATGCAGAGAGGTTGTGGCGAATTTTAGAGCCTAAGGGTATTTTATATGTTTTAACTGTAATAATGTTTATTTTCCATAGAGTTTATAACTTGATTGATAATCTGAACCCAAAGCTCTATAGTAAATGTTTTATTTTAAATATATTTCCAACCCTAACTGGTTTGGCTCAGTGGATAGAGCATCAGCCTGTGGACTGAAGGGTCTCAGATTTGATTCTGGTTAAGAGCACATGCCCAGGTTGCAGGCTCGATCCCCAGTAGAGGGCACACAGGAGGCAGCCAATCAATGATTCTCTTTCATCATTGATGTTTCTATCTCTCTCTCCCTCTCCCTTCCTATCTGAAATCTATATATCTATATATATATTTCCACATTTGATTTCTCACAACAGCCCAGTGAAGTATGCATTATTATCTCATTTATACTTGAGAACACTGAAACATAGAGAACAGGAACTTGCGAAAAGGAACCCGTCCTCAAGGAAGCAGGACCAGGATTAAGATTCATCTCTGTTCATTAGCAAATTTCTACCATATTTTCTTGAAATTTGAGAACTATTAGGTAGCATGCTTGGGTGTACAGCCCACCCCTCTTGATTCTAAAATTTTGGAATCTGAAGGAGGTACAACGTTCTCTGCTTCCTGAGTTAACCCTGGTCGGTTGTGCTTTGGGAAATCTAGGAAAGTCTTAGGGCTCTTGGGAACCTCTGTATTTACTCAGCAAAAGGATGGGCAGGAGTCCCAACGTGTGAAATGACATAATATTTCCAGAAATTCCTGGAGTGTGATAAAATGACAAGGCCCTGGAGAGGAGACTCGGGTGATGATAAAGAGAAAAGAATGTCTCTGTCTTCATATTTGAAGGGATGTTGAGGAAGAACAAATGCAATAGGTCAACATTTATGCTTCCATACAACGGACTGTAGTCTGAGCTTAACTCAGATGGAGTAATCACCACCATCATCATGGATTTTTTAACCTCGGCTTATGCAGTGTTTTATTTATTAATATGTGTGATGGTTAATTTTATCTGTCAACTTGAATGGCCACAAGATGCCCAGATTAAACGCTATTTCTGGGTGTGTCTTTAAGGATTTCTGGATAAGGTCAGCATTTGAATTTATGGACTTAGTAGATTGTTCTCCCTAATGTGGATAAGCATCATTCAGCCTGTTGATCATCTAAATGGAATAAAAGGCATTAGATATAAGAGTTGTCCACTTTTTCTCCTGCCTCACAGCTGGGGCATCTCATCACATCTTCTCTGGTCCTTGTACTGAAACTTACACCATTGGGGCTTGTGGTTCTCAGGCCTTTGGACTCAGACTGAAGTACAGACAGATTCTCGGTCTCCAGCATGTAGACAGCAACCCACAGGACCTCTCACCTCCATAATCATGTGCAGTTGCTCA
>NW_006293530.1:948490-977819 GCF_000327345.1 Myotis davidii | reverse complement strand
ATATATATAAAATTCTTATCTTCTGATACTTTAAAGAAAATGTATCTTACTCTAAAGGTCAAGTGTTACATAATTGATTATGTAGATTTGTGGCTAATGGTCACCTCTTTGCAGATATGAGAACTCTAAAGACAAACTAGGTCTTTAGACAGCCATAAAATATGGTCTAAAGATGCCATGTCTTTCTCGCTACTCTGATTACGTGCTCATTTGGATAGCTGATTGCTACATTGTCCGAAATACTAATCAGTAGCTAGTTGAACAATACCTCTGATTTGGTTGAGGAGCATTTGGCTAAGATAAGGAAAAATAGATCAAATTCCCAATGTAACCAAAGCCCCATGATCATTGCTGAAATCTTGTCAGGATTTGTTTTGACATTGTCCCCAAAGTAAGATTTCTGAAACTTAGGGAAATCAGGTTATTTAATTTAGCACATTCTGTACTATGTGCAAATAAAGAGGAGGCATTCTATATTCTGTGGCAAGGAGAAGTCTCTGGCAGGACTAGATAATGGTGGAGAACAGATTTTGTGAGAAAACTCAGAGAAAACAGATGAAGTAAGGTATAGCAACTGGAGGCCTAATGCACAAAATTCATGCAAGAATAGGCCTTCGCAGCCTGGGCTGCCCTCACAGACCCAGCTTCATCTGGAAGGTTGTCTGGACGGTCTTTCCGCTGTTTGGCCATTCGGCCAATTTGCATATTATACTTTTTTATTATTATAGGCTTCTTTAGTTGCTTCAATGATAGCAAAATTCCCTTAAGCAAACCATGGGTTGTCTCCTGTTTCAGTTACAAATTGCTGTGAATAAAAACAATGCAAAATGTAATTCTTAAATTACTTACAAATAAATTTTAAATGCTTCTATATTTTTTATTTTGATGGAAATATTTTGTGCTAAGTGAGAAATCAATGAGTTCTCATATTACTTGTTTTCTAGTTGGCATTTGAAAATTACAATTACTATACTGAAAAATATAAACATTAAAGTTAAAAACGGAATTCTAAGTGGATTGTAAACTTGGTTGTTGTTTTTTAAATTTATCTATATTGTTGAAAGTATTATAGATGTCTACCTCCCCCCACCACGTTGACCCCCTCCACTCTGCACCCACCCACTCCCAGGCCTTCACCACACTACTTTCTGTGTCCAAGAACCATGCATATATGTCTGTACGTTCCCTAGTTAATCACTGGAACACACCCCCTCCCTTCCTCTGAAATTCATCAGTCTGTTCAGTGCTTCTATGTGTCTGGATCTATTTTGTTCATCAGTTTATTTTGTTAATTAGATTCCACATATGAGTGGGATTGTGTAATACTTATCTTTCTCTGAAAAAATTAGTCAAATTTAGGTTTAAAAAGCAACTAGTACATCAAATAAATCCTGAATTCTCACTGAAACATATAGAAATAGTACTTTTCATAAGGAATGCAAAGTAAAATCCCAGATGATGGGTTTATATATGTATACTTGATCTTTATAAACAGAACCAAGAGAACTGGAGATTTTTTTTCATGTGGCAACAACATTATTCTTGTTTTCTTGAAACAAAAATACCGACAAGTAACAACAACATTTTTAACCACAAGGACATATTTTTGCTATTTCATTCATCTCTATGCTGAAAACTATTGGTTGCTCATTATTGATTGGAAGAGAATCTATTGTTTTGGAGGAAAGGAAGTCATCAGTATTGGTTAGTATAAAAAATGTGGAAGTCAATGAAAAAAAAAACACAATGAGTGCAGGTTATAATATTATACAGATTGAAACACAAAAATAGTGGTACCTGAGGCATATTAAGATAAGGTTAATGTCAATAAAGATAATATAGTCACAAAAATGAAGAGGAGATTCATTTGTTCACTCCTTAAAATGTATTTATCAAGTTTCTGATGACCAGGCATTATATTATAGTAGAAGCCCTATGCACAAAATTTGTGCAAAAGTAGGCCTTTGCAGCCCTGGCTGCCTCGGCTCTCGCAGCTCTAGCTTCATCCAGAAGATCGTCTGGAAGGTCATCCAGAAGGATGTCTGGACAGTCGTTTCACTGTTCAGCCGTTCGGTCAACTTGCATATTATGCTTTTGTTATTATAGAGTATAGAGATTCTAGATGAGTAAGACAGTGGCCATTCAATTTAGAAAACTGACAGTTTATAGCAGCAGTCACCAACCAGTGGTCCACAGACCACTGGTGGTACGTGAGGTCCGAAAGGTTGGCAACCGCTGGTTTATACAGAGGGATACATGCATTAACAAATATATTAAAATAAATATTATAAGACCTGTTATAGACACGGGTACAAGACAGAGTGACACACAGAAAAGGTCATTATTTATTTTGTCTGGGAGGATGAGTAAAGGTTTCATGACAGAGTTGATATCTAAGTTGCATCTTGACAGGTCAGTATGAGTTAGACCAGATAGACCATCATAACTGGGCAGTCATGAAAAGATGTCACTAGCTGAAGCAGAATTACCATAAGGATGGATGGATGGATGGATGGACGGATGGAAGGACAGAAAGAATGAATGTGCAATATAAGTAGATTTGCAAGGCACTTTGTCTATTATTTTAAGTAATTAGGTTTTGATTTAAAGCAATGAAACTTGTAAGTGGACTTTTCTGTTGTTAAAAATCTATGTGGAATTTAAATTGTTTTCTCCACCCCTATCAAGAAAGTAATTCAAAAAACAGTATGAAATATATACAAATTTATAACTGAAGGTCAAATTACTATGTTAACCCAGGCTTTGTCAGTAAAAACACATTTTAAATATTTCAGTTGTCACCTACCATGTGCAAACCATGCTCAGAAATTTGAATTGGTACACAGAAAAAAAAATATAGAATGAGTTTATATCTGGCATATTATATATTATAGAATTTATATTATGATTAAAAGAAAGCTGCCTAAGCATTAAACAACTAAAATAAATAAATGAATGCTATTTTATTCCACTGGGTTCTAGATTTTTAGTTGGGTTTCATATATGTGTAGGGCTAGGTCACAAACTGGAGGAGATAAAGGTTGGTAATGTATCTGTTATCAATGGCTAGATAATAAACAACCTAAACATAGGGATTTAAGCAACAGTGATTTATTTTTTCTTATGATTCTATCCAATGGCTAGATGGTGGAATCAACTGGGGCCACTAGTGTGGTTGCATTTTGCAGGGGGAGAAGAGAGGACAGAAGTAGAAGCTGTCATTAAAGGCACCTTGGTTTTCTCCTCATGGTCTCTCCAAGAGACTTGCTTGGCCTTTCTCACAGCAAGGAGGTCTCCAGGCAGTAGGCTGAGATGAAGTATTCCAAGAGTAGAAACTACAAGAGGTTATAGAGAGGAGATTTGGAGGCCTTCCAGCCTCCCTTTGGCTGCATTTTAATGGTCAAAGATAGTCAGAGACAGGCCAAGTTCAAATGGAGGAAATGAGGATGATGACACATGTGATTATGAGAATGTTAAATTCTCCTTGTGAAAGACATGTGAGATGTAAGCTATTGTCATGACCATCTTTGAAAATAACCTGCCACCAGTTAGTAGAATTAGCTAAATAGTATAATAGAGTGTCTATAAACTCTTTCTTTTAAAAGCTCCGAAGAAAATTGACCTGCTTTCATCAACTAGATCATGATTTAACAGTATTTAAAAAGTGTGACCTAAGAAAACAAGACAAAAAATTATTTCCCAGAAATTAAATTTTTATAGTTAATATTATCCTTCAAAATAGAGGTCCTCACAAATTTTTATTATCAGGGTAAGAGGATTTAAAGTATAGCCAAAGTGGCTGGAGAACAACATTAAATATGGCAGCAGGGCATGGGCAGTGACAGTCAGGAGCCCGAAAAGTTTCCATTGACTACGTAAAAGTTTTGCCTGGCAGCTGGGAGGAGCAAGTGAGAAGATGAGATGAGAGAGAGGGATGTGGTGATACAGAGCAGCCCATCATCTCATGATTAAAGCTGCCACAGAACTCAGAAAAGACTTAGTTATATAAAACTCATGGTTTTGAAACATGAGTTAGACTCACTTCTCTGTCTCTCTATTGGATATATTGTTTCATTTTCTCTGTTTGTAGGACGAGTTAAATTAAGCTTGAAATTTTATGAGATGAATCTGGCTCAGAAGCATTTTGTAAATATTATGACAATAAGTCTATAGCAAAATCACCACAGCCGAGTTTGCAGAAAACGATATTGAAATGCTAGAAAGTTTTGGTGACTGGCTCAGTGAAGATAATGACCTTAAATTGAACATACAGGTTTTGGCTTATAAATTTGGAATAATCAAGGTATTAATGTGATTTTGATCAACTAAGCTGTTTGACAATATTATGACCTGGATTTTATAAAATCCTGGATAAGTTTTGATTTTCCAGGAGATAATTTCTATGACTCATATGGCATAGTATCCTGTGATTTTAATGCAGTCGACGTACTGGTTTCCAACAAAGTTGTGCACACATTTTGTAACAGAAAATCTTTAATATACTCTCCATTGTAAACAACAATGTATAACAAGAGAGGGATGTATTGAGATTTTCTATTTTTGTAATATTCATAGTACATTAGGAATATTCATTCTCCTGGTCTCACATATTAAATATGTGAATGAAATCCAATCTTTAAGGATCTAGTAGTTTGCAATTTTGAAATCAGATCATCAAATGCATCTATCTGTCCAACTTACAGCATACACAAAAATAATCTCAAAATGGATGAAAGACATAATGTGAGGCGGAAAACCATAAAAATCTTAGAAGAAACCAGAGGCAGCAAAATATCAGAAATATATTTACTGACACATCTCCTAGAACAAAGGAAACTAAGGAGAGAATAAACAAATGGGACTACATCAAAATAAAAAGCTTCTGCACAGCAAAAGAAACCATCAACAAAACAACAAGAAAGCCCACTGCATGGGAGAACATATTTGTTATAATCAATAAGGGTCTAATTTCCAAAATTCATAGGAAACTCATACATCTCAACAAAAGAAAAATAATCCAATAAAAAAATAGGCAAAGGACCTAAATAGACACTTTTCGAAAGTGGACATACAGAAGGCCAAGAGACACATGAAAACATGCTCAAAGTCACTAATCATCTGAAAGATGCAAATCAAAACAACAATGCAGGTACCATCTCACACCTGTCAGAATGGCTGCTAAAAAATAATATTTTCTTAAACTTTTTAAATTAAAACTGGAAAAAAAAGCAACAGTGTTTTGTGGTCCAATAAACTAGAATGACACATTAATAGGACATTAGAGAGCAACTTTGGGCAATCTTATGCACCTAAAATAACAATTCTAGGTTGCTATTTACCAATAAAGATGCAATTCATTTCACATAATGTCTGTTTTGAGAGGTAGACTTTCTAATTGGAATATGCTGATTTTCCAATTAACATAGTTAAGGCAGATTTGCACATTTTAGGTAAGTTGCAATTTCTTTGATTAATATTTCTCCTCCCTGTAAAATAGGGAAAATACAGAAGAAAGGTAACTTCTTTTGTATTTACCTCAAAGGAATTCTAAAGAATTCTAAACAAAAAAAAATCCTAGTTACAGATGGCATGTAGCTTTTTATAAAGAAGATTCATGAGTAGCCTATAATTATTTTCTACTATGGTTTTGACCAATTACTGTGTTGTGTGTGTGTTGTTTTTTTTTTTTAATTTCGTATGGTTATATTGTCACTTGTTTTATTTCTAATTCTCTTTAAGGACAGAAATCCTTAAATTCAAGTTTTAATCCAAAATGTGTATGTGTGTGAGTAGTTGGTGCTTATGATTGAGCATGAATGGACCTGGAGAGCATTATGCTCAGCGAAACAAGCCAGTCAGAGAAGGATAAGTATCACATGATCTCACTCATTTGTGGAATATAATGAACAACGTAAACTGATGAACAAAAATAGACCCAGAGACAGAAACATCGAACAGACTGTCAAACCTCAGAGGGAAGGCAGGGAAGGTTGGGAGACGGAGGTAAGAGTAAACACAGGACTTGTATACATGCACATGAGCATAACCAATGGGCACAGACAGTGGGGAGGGGTTGAGGGGAAGTGCTGGAGGGTGGGAGTGGCTGGGAAGAGGTTAATGGGGGGAAAAGGAGACATATGTAATTCTTTAAACAACAACCCCCCACCCCCCAGACAGGATCTCAGCCTCTCAGACCCTACTCCACATAGTGACCTCTGCCCCCCTCAGACGGGATGATGACTGGATTCTATAGTGGAATCAGGCTTTCATTTCATTGTTTTTGCCTGTGGCCCCAGCAGTGCCTTGGCTGGATGTATGGGGAGAGTAGAGAAGGGTAGGGGTGTAATACACTTGCCTGATTCTCAGACAGGGCACCAAACATTTTGTGAAAATGTGTATACACGTTTCTGCCGGGGAAGGGGTTAAATTAAAAAGAAAATCATCAGATGCTTCTACTGACATGACCCAATAAAACCATGGCCTAATATAGCAATTGTAGGCTTCATTCAGTCATAAAAATAAAGTTTGAAATGAAATTGTATATCACTTTTAGATGGCGACCTTTACAATGTTCTTAACTCTTGATTTTCACTTTTCAATGATCAATGTGACTACTACTTCTCTTGTAATAATAAAAAAAATCCTTCCATGCTAACCATTTACCACTAATGTAAAGTCCAAACACTTAGCATGAAAACACAGGCAGCCTTTTCTTCTGATCAATATTTTGGCTGCCCAGGTTACAGCTTTCTATGAATCTGCTCAGAGCGATTTAAAGTTTAATGCTTTGCAGTTGCTGCCTTCAAATGTTTACGTGTGCGGAAAGTGTGTATGGAAACTGCATGTTTACTAAAGGAAGTATAAAGACACCCACTCCAACATCCACCCTCTCCTCTCCACCCTGACCTCTGGAGCCGCCCTTCAAACCCACGCCACCCTCACCTCATTGGGCTCTGCAGGGCCTGCTGACTCCAGGCCTCAGCTCCATCAGCCTGAACGTCACTGCCTGTGAGAGACCTGCCCTGCTCACCCTACTGACATTTGGTTCCACCCCTGCCCCTTTGTTCATCTCCATCATGGTCCTTTCATGATACTGTTTAGCTTATTGGGAGTGTTGTTGTAAAATGCTCCTGGGAGAGTACATGGATTGTCGGGGGAAAATAAGAGGTCAGAGAGGCCTACTGGGAAGTGATGATCTAGATCCGTGGTCGGCGAACTGCGGCTCGCGAGCCAATGTGGCTCGTTGACCCCTTGAATGTGGCTCTTCCACAAAATACCACGTGTGGGCACGCGTACAGTGTGATGGAAACTTCGTGGCCCATGCGCAGAAGTTGGTTTTCGGCCTGGGCAAGTCTATTTTGAAGAAGGGGCGTTAGAAGAAGTGGGGGGTGTCGGTCGGTCGACAGGAGACACGGTGCAGCGTAGGGGAGGTACATTGTTTTGAGGTACATTCCCTGAGGTGGACCCCTTCTAACTCTCCCATCCACACTTGTTTGTGTACTTGTTTCAGATAGACGAGTGTGGATGGGAGAGTTGGAAGGGGTCGACCTCAGCGAATGTACCTTAATCAGATTGGGGACGTTTTTTAGCAAAGGCCAGCTTAGGAGTATCCTAATTAAGTTAATAACAATGTACCTACCTATATAGTTTAAGTTTAAAAAAAATTGGCTCTCAAAAGAAATTTCAATCGTTGCACTGTTGATACTTAGCTTTGTTGACTAATAAGTTTGCCGACCACTGCCTTGGGGAATGGGACAGAGAGCCTTGTGAGGAGGGGAGATTCACACCTCCCCACTTCCACACACGCTCCCAGAAAAGGCTACACATTTTGATTTTGCACTAGGCTTCCCAAATTCTGTAGTTGGCCCTGACTTTTTCTTACCCTCTCCATACCTTCAGCTATACTGAAGTATTTTGAGTTTTTGAAATATATTCCCTTTGCACATTGGTGGTATTTTTGTTAAACCTGGAATAGGTTTGCCCCACTTAAATACCAGGAAAAGTCCTATTCATGCTTAACAGTGAAATCATAAATATCTCTCTGGTAAATCTACATCCTCGATATCTATTCTACCAAATAAATTTAGATATTCCCTCTTGCTACTTCAAGATATAGTGGGCACTCTCCTCTGGCATTTAACATAGTAATTTGCAAGCTCATGTCAGCCTTTAATTCTGAAGTGCAAAGCCTGTTTTATTGAAATCCCAGAATCTGGCACATGCTGGTCAGATAATACATATTTACTGAAAAACAACATTTATCATTAGTTACAATAATGCATATTATTTATAATATTTCAGTATTCCATTGAATAACTTTCCCATAATATGTGGTTCTCAGTGAAAATTTTGCATATTTAATGTGGAATGCATTTTCTTGAGAGTGCTATTTTTCCATTCTAATTTAAGAAACATTTTGTAAACACACACACCCTAACACACATATAAATACAAACAGTAGGCATGATAAATACTTGGCCTTATTGAGGGCAAGGAAAGAATATTAGACAACTCATGTATTGTTTTTGCTCACTTGACTTTAAACTGAACTGTCTGTTAACTTCAGTGACAACTAACCCTGAATAAGGTATGCAAATTCAGACAAGTGACTTACACAATACCAAGGCTTCAACCTGTGAAATGAGTTGTGAATTCACTTGCTGTTTTTACCATTAGCTTTACTTCAAATGAGCTACTCTTGTTTCTAATGGTTACATACAACCATCAGCCCTATCTTCAATTTATGACTAATAGATGGTACTTGAATTTATGCATTCTAGACATGAGATTTCCAATTTTCGGTTATTTGAGGAATGCAATCACAATCATTGCCATGTGTTTGTACCTCCCAAGTGATTAGCTATACTTCAGCAGGGCTGGAGGTAAGGAGAGGAAAATAAATAGTCAAGACCAAGTACATAATTTGCAGAGCCAAGTACAATATAATATCCTCTATAACAAAAGGCTAATATGCAAATTGTCCCCTTGGGAGTTCAACCAACCAGGAGTTTGACCTACCAGGAGTTCGCTCACTATGACGTGCCCTGACCACCAGGGGTCAGCATGGAATGAAGGAAGGCCCCACCTAGCCAGCAGCCAGAAGGCCCTGATCAGCCTTAATTGCTGGCCAGGCCTAGGGACCTTACCCGTGCATAAATTTCGTGCATAGGGCATCTAGTATGTTATAATACATATATAAATTATCTTATTTTTAATGCATTTATTTTAAAGGAAACATACTTAACACCACCCAAGTGTAAACCTATATTGCTTCCCAGAAATCAGAGGTAAGAGTAAGAATAATTTCACTAGTGGCCCGGTGCATGGATTCATGCACACTGAATGGGAAATAATTAGAAGAAATATTTTAATATTGCTCTTTGCCCTTTCTCCCTCAGTGACTGGGAGCCCTGCAGCAGCCCCGCCCCCTGCCACTGCAGCTGGTTGCCATCTGCAGGGTGATCAGCCAGGGTGATCAGGCCCCCACTCACATTGCCTTGGCCTGGCACTGCCAGCTCACCTGCTTCACCATCTTGTGGTGGTCCCACTCTCATTTGGGCCCATTGGGGCCAGCAGCCCCTCCATTGCTGCCTGCTGCCAGTGCTGCATCACCAACGCCTGCCATGTTCTGTGCCGCACCCTGGTGGTCAGTGCACATCATAGCAAGCGGTTGAACTCCTGATCAAACTCCCCATCAAACCACTGCCCAAGGGGACAATTTGAATATTAGGCTTTTATTATATAGGATTGCAATCATAATAATGTGATACATTTAAAAATAAATAATAAAATGCAAATAAAACTAAGTGTAATTGTTTGTTTTCAAAACACAAAAATGCCCTGACCTGGTAAGTTGGTTGGAGAGTCATCAGACATGCTGAGGTTGCAGGTTTGATCCCTGGTCAGGGCACCTATAAGAGTCAACCATTGAATATATGTGAAACAATAAATCTATCTCTCTCTCTTTCTCTCTCTCTCTACTTTCACTCTCCCTCCCTCTCAAATCAATAAAAAATAAATAAATAAAGGGATTTTATTTAAAAAAGAAAAAATATCATACCTGAAGTCAAAACCTGAATGAGAGGAACTTAATGTAATCAGTCCGAATTAGAGATAATCAACATTGTTTAGTTTTAAAAAGATGTGATTTTACACCAGTTAATCCACCAGCATTCTTGTAGCTCCTTCTGTGTGCCAGACCCTGCTATCATCATCCTAAAATAATTCTGTTTTGCTGTTTCAAGACTCACCAACATGCAAAATTACAATTTGTTTGTGGATGTGGGTCTGTATGGCAGAGACATGGTTCTGAGTTCTCTGCTCATCTTTCTTTCCAAAGTAAACAGCCAGGTTAATTCAGCAGCTTCCCATAGAGTGAGGCTGCGCCCATCACCCTGACTGAGGGTGAGTGCAATGTGGCCAAAGGATACAGACTGATTTCAGGCCCATCTTGCTTTTAGAAGCATCTTGAATGTCCCTCCAGATTTCCCTCCAAAAATTTAGAGGCCATCTGTTCCAGAAACAGTAGCTGAAGCTGGAAGAGAGATGCCCAAACTGTGGCCCAAGCAAGAAATGAACCTTTGTTGTGACAAGCCAATGAGGTTTTAGGTTTGTTTATTACTACAGCCTATCCTGGACTATCCTATTGTAGGCAAAAAGGCAAATACATGTTTCCAAGCTTTCTCTGATAAACATAGATTCTGGCAATTAATTCACAACCAAAACGAGATCAGGGAATGTTGTTCAACAAACTTTGCTTTAAGAAAGCATCAGAAATGACTGCCAGAACATATTCTCCTGGGTACCAAATTATTTACTAATGATGCTGTATAATGAAAAAATGTTTCTTACTTGTGGAGCACTTCCATGGGTTTTAGAAAATCCATATGGAAATCATTAATCATGATTTTAAGTGTGCATTCATAATATCTTGAAAATATTCAGATGAGTCAATAATGAGGTTTTTCAGACAATAGGGTATGCTTTGAAATTTTTAGAAAATTACATAAATCACTGAGATTAGAGGGCATATTCACAGGGCCCTGGGTTTATTATGTCTAAAATAATAGTGACAACTTCAGTTTAGTAAGCCACACACTTCTGAATGCTTCCCATACCTGCCTATTTGATTCTCTCAGTAACTTTATATGGTAGGCACTATTATTCATCCCATCACATAACTGATAAAGCTGAAACTCATTACATGGATTGCAATTCAAGGAACCCGACCCCAGAGCTGTACCCTTTGCACACTTGACCTTCAGACCCCATGGGCGATGAATCTGCTTCTAGAGGTCTGGCTCAACAAGCCTCTGGGAATGGGCAATAACCCTCACTGTAAAAAAACGACTCATTTGACATGTTTATGATTTCATGTGTTCACTTGTGAGGTATGGCCTACAATTATTTGACATCAGTAAATTAACAAGAGTTAATCCTTTGCTTTGCTGGTCTAATTTTAAGGTAAGCTTTGGAAATAGGTCCTCTGAGTCAAAACAGCTTGTTAGTCATTGGATCATGAGTTAATTTATCACCTCAGAACCCTTGACTATAGTTTTGGGAGCAGATGTGAAATCAATGGCCTATAATATTACAAGGGCACCACATGAACTTTTCTAGTTCACTCCCTGGTATGATTCTTTGGAAGGAGAGAAATCGACCAACTATTAATTCCCGTGTTCAGATACAAGTACAATCTGAATAAAATCAGATTCAGATTATAAATAAAGTTCTGGTTATAAATGGACTTCTGGCCCAAATTAATCTGACATAGATTATTTTCTAGTTTCCAAGTATTAGAAATCTTGATATTTGTTTTCATGGACAAGGATCAAATATAAAACTTGGAAGCCTATTTACCCTACCCCAATTAAATCAAAGATAATCCTCAAAGAACTGAAGGCATTAACCATCATAGTAGACTTGTTTCCCAGTCTTTCTAGAGCAAAATGCTACTGGATTCTCAAGATTATTTTGGATTACTGTAAGCCAACCAGGAAGTGACTCCAATTGCAGATGATGTTTCTGACATAATTAGTTTTGTACAGAATATTACTTTATTCTCATGAATTTGAAATGTAATTACTTATTTGATTTTTCAAAGATTTTCATTCCGTTGTTTTCAGACTTTCAGAGCTAAGTTTCTTTCAAAGCTGGGACAGAAGTAAGTAATTCATTCTTGACCTTGGTTGATAAACCAGTCTGTATTCTTGAGCTACAGCTCACTTGGACATGCTGTATAAATCTTTCTATTTGTTACTAGATTTTGTTTGCTAGTTTTTGTTGAGGAGTTTGTGGGGGGAGGGGGGGGGGCGGGGGGAAGAAAAAAGAAATATTAGTCTACTGTGTGATTTTTCTTTTGCTATTTTGCCTGGCTTGTGCATCAGTATAACATTAGTCTCATAAAAAATGAGTTGGAAACTTGTTCCTTTTTCTTCTTGTGAAATATTTTGATTAATTATTCTTTGAATGTTTGATGGAATTCATTACTGAAGCCATCTGTACTGGGTTATTCTATGTGGGATGTTTTTAATTGCTAATTTTATCTCCTTTTGCTACAAATTTATTCCAAAGTTCTATTTTTTCTTAAGTAAATTTTGGTTATTTGTAACTTTCTAGAAACCTACTCATTTTGTTTAAGTTATTTAATTCATTGGCACACAGATGCTAATAGTACTCCTTTAAAATTTGTTTTATTTATTTTTTATTTTTTTAAATATATTTTTATTGATTTGTTTTGTGTGTTTTTTTTTTACAGAGAGGAAGGGAAAGGGATAGAGAGTTAGAAACATCGATGAGAGAGAAACATCGATTAGCTGCCTCCTGCACACCCGCTACTGGAGATGTGTCCACAACCAAGGCACATGCCCTTGACCGGAATCAAACCAGGACCCTTCAGTCCACAAGCCGACACTCTATCCACTGAGCCAAACCAGTTAGGGCTAAAATTTGTTTTATTTTGTCCAACCACTGTGGTTCAGTGATTGAGTGTTGACCTATCAACCAGAAGGTCAGGGCACGTGCCTGGATTGCAAGCTCAAATAAAATATAAAAATAAAATAAAACGCATGGAATTAAAGTGGAAATTAATAACTGAAGGATTTGGGGGAAATTTATGAATATGTGGAAATGGAACTACACATTCCTAAATAGTCAATGAATCAAAGGATAAATAAAAAAAAGAAATTGTTTTGTCATCATAACTTGTAAATCACCAGGGACTTTCTTTAGTTTATTTTTACATCTCTTGGCCCTTAGCTGATTCTCGCTCAGGCACATGCCCAGGTTGCAGGCTCAACCCTCAATGTTGAACTTGTATTAGGTGCTCACTAAGTATTTGTTAAATTCATTGAACAAATGAATGAGAGAGGTGGTCAGAATATTTTTTCTGTGAAGAATCAAACAATAAATATATTATGCTTGTGGGTCATAATCTCTCTGAAACAACTACTCAATTCTGCCCACGTATTTGGAAAGCTGCCATAGAAAATATGTGAACAAATAAACATGGCTGTGTTCCAATAAAAATTTGTTTTAAAAAATAAGCAGTGGGAAGTATTTGGCCCACTGGTTGGAGTTTACCACCCCCTGAACTAGAGGATAACAAATACAGGAAAAATCGCAGTGATTGACAATGACTTTAGGAACAACACTATGAAATAGCACTAAAGGCATTGTCTATGGGTTCAGAAACTAGAAGTGACTATTCTACTGCATTGTGGAATAGGCAATCACATTGGAGTTATGCTGGCAAGCATTGAATTGTGTTGGGCATTAACAGCTTTGGATAGATGTCACAAGAGTATGGACATATATGCCTAGCATACATGGATCTATTTTTTATTCTACAAATGTTTTTTGATCATCTAGCTTCTTGGCACTCTTATAGTCAGTAGGACACCTATATGAGACATATTGGGTTGTAATGTGTTGTTAAATAATCTTTTGGGTATTTTTCTCTTCTATGATCCCTTTTCAGAAAATTTGCTCATTCCACAGTTTCTACAATGGTTCCTATAATCTTGTTTGCCTGGCAGTAGCTGGTTAGAGGAATGAGTAATGGGCAACAACCCACAACATGAGAGACTCAACTTAAAAAGATGAGCTGAGGCAGAATAGTATTCTTAAGGGTAGAAATTGGAGGCATGGAGATCAGAAAGAAATAGCACTGGAGTCTCTGAATCATTTTAGTGGTGGACTGTTAGAGTGAAGATCTGTCAACTGCTACTGGGAAGATCCCAGAACTGGCTTGGTCCAGAACCACACTTCAGCCCCAAACTAATTTAGGGATATTGCTTTTTTACAATAATTCTTAAGTTTCCTTGACCAAACAACCCTAAACTTAAACGTATCTCAGAATAAATTTTATTATCTGGGATGGTTTATACTTAAAATTTTAGTCAAAAATTCACACCTTTAGCAAGAATATTCTATTATTTTTTTATTTCTTGCTGTTATTCATTTGCTTATTATCAGCATTGGGAAGTGAAAGGAAAATGTAAGTAACTTAAATTAAGTCAAAGGAGTTATTATTTTCACAAAGTTTTTTTTCAGAAATATGTTATTTTATTTATCAAAAGAAAAATTCAGAACTTAAAATGGTTATTTCACAGAGGAAAATTTTCTTTCAGTATTATTTCTACATGTAAGAAGATATAAGGTACTAAATTATACCTCACTATCACCACACAATTGAAGTAGCTTGGGGACTTGGATAATTGGGGATCTATTAAATCAGTTGAAAGAAAACAAGTTTGGACAAATAATTGTTAACAGCTTTTGACAATAGCTCTTCAGCTCTTTTAATGTGGGAGAGAAAAAGAGAGAGAATTAAAACATTTAGCAATATTCCTCTGACTTTGATCAGACCTCTTGTGTTATTGTACATTATTTCCTGAATTTCTCCCTACGCAGCCATTGAGCCTTATTCTAAGATTGTTTTCAGGTTTTCCAATCTCTTTTCTAGTAAAGAGTCTTGTATGCAGCTCAAAAAACAAAACATAGCGCTACTCTGTGTTTGACATCTTAAAGATATCTCTGTATGTGGATGTATATGTATATGTATATGTGTGTGTGTGCATGTGTGTTTGTGTATGTTGGTATGTGGGCATTTATGCATGTCAATGCATATTTAAATATAAGAACACCTAGTAATGGACAGTTTACTATTTTAATCGTAGAAGGAAATTTTGCATCATTTGCATTGATTTGTAAATTAATGAGTATTTCTAATTCTAGACACAGCATGGGGCCAGCTAAAAGAACTAGGGGAAGATTAGTGGGGAGTAAGATAAAAGCAAAAATTTGGAGTCAAATTCTATAAAGCTCTGTAAGTCATACCGTGGGTTGATTTTTACTATAAGGTGGGAGGGTTTCCAGCAGGGAGTGACAAATCTTTTTAAGAGGATTACTGTGGCTGCCATGTTGAAATAGTTTGAAGGTTCAAGGGTGGAGGCTGTGAAAATCATCCGGATGTGAGTTGACAGTGGTTTGGGCCAGAGCAGTGGTAGTGAGAGGGTGTCAGAAATAGTCCAATTTGTGGCATGTTCTACAAGCAGAACCAATAGGATTTATAAATATGTTATGCAAGAGAAAGAAGACTTTTGCATTTTTAAAAATCTACCCTCCAGTGTATCTTCATGCATGTGCAGAGAGATAGAGTTAGTTCCTCAATATATTTTACAAAGTGTATCACGCTATATACTCTGATGTGGGCATTATTGTATTCATTTCACTTAAGAATATGCTGGAGTCATTATCATGTCTGCAGATAGAATGCAAAGTCTCTATTCAATTCCTCCCTAACAAGAGCTTTGAGTGGTTTGCAGCCCTTTGTTACTAAACTCAATGCTTCCATGATTAGTCTTGCAAATGAGTAGTTTCTGCACAGTGCAGTCTACCTGCTAGACAGGTCTCTTATAGTAGTATCACTGGGTCAAAGGAGAAATACATTTGTAGTTTGAAGAATTAAGTTCCAAATTCAAAATTGAGAAAAGCTTTATGAAAAGCTGGAGTTCTTCTCATTTTATTCTTAAAGTTGTCTGTGTAAGATCTATGTAGTTGAATGGTTTGTTTTGTTTGCATGTTTACTGTGAAGAGGCTCAAATAAACACATTTTGGAGAACTTCAGAAATATGTGGCCCTTTGTCATTGGATTTTTTTATGTTTATTTTCCTTGTCTTTATTTTTATTTCTATAATATTATCAATTTACTGAATGCTGTTCTGCTAAAGCTTGTATAACAAGATGATTATGGACTCCAGCTGTTAGAAAGCCTCTACTTTTTCCCTGACCTTGGAGAATTTATTCAAATTCCCTGTGACCTATTTCCTCCTCAGTAGTAAAATGGGAGTAATAACCATCCTTTCTCATGGGGTTGTTATGAGGTTAAGTAATTTGAATATGTAAAAGCACTTAGGGCAATACTTGACAGAAAATGAATACTACTAGAGTGCTAGATAGCTTTAGAAATCACTTCATCAATTTTGTGAAAAGATGTAGAGACAGTAATAATCATATCACTTAGTTTACATATATTCAGCTTTCTAGACAGAAGAGTATGTATAGATAATTAACATTAGTTAATTTGATTCAAAGTCTCACTTACACATAACTTCTTCATATGAAGAGTATTCTAAAAATATTAAATTGCGAGCAAGAAAGTGGTTTTGGAAGATGTCCTGACTCCAAAGAGAAAGCTAAAAAGCAACTTCTTCGAGATATACAGACACAACCTATTGTAGGATTGACAAATTTAAAAAGAAGAGGGAAAAAGATATCATTAAATAAGATAATTAATAAAATATTTTTAGGTAGAATTTTCATATTTTTAAATTAAATTTACATATGAATTTGATATTGCTGTGGGCTGGCTTATAGGAACATATCTAAGAAACACAAAAATTATTGTGGACATTTAAGAAAGTTGACAAAAAGTAAGTTGATTTTTTTTTTAACAAGCAAAAGTTTATTTAGAAAGTCACAGAATTAGAAATGAACTGTGTAAGAAGTGAGTCAGCGGGGCTGTGTGGGCTCAGCAAACAAGTTACAGAAGTAAAAGAAGAACCTTGAAATTTAGGAGAGAAAAAAGCAAGGATAAATGCATCTAGGTGAAGAAGTGGGAGAAAGACTCAGGCATGCTTCCAGGAGAGAACCACCGAGTCGAATATTTTTTAAAATTTTTATTGATTTCAAAAAAGGAATGGAAAGAGAGAGAGAGAAACATCAATGAAGAGAGAGAATCATTGATTGGCTGCCTCCTGCATGTTCCACCCACACTGGTAATTGAGCCTGCCACCTGAGCATGTGCCTTGACCAGGAATGAAACCATGACCTCCTGGTTCATAGGTCAACACTCAAATCACTGAGCCACTCCAGCTGGGCTATTTTTTATAAAGAACAACCTTCCCTCCAAAAATACTTTAAGAGACTCCCATTATTTCAATAGTCAAAAGGACATGACAACTAATAGGCAAAATAAGAGACAGCAGTTAGGGTATGAACAGAATTAAGGGGCTTCTGGGTAGCTAATGATGCCATGACACTAGCTTGGAATGCTCATTACATAGGTATCTTCAGTTTATGGCAATTCATTCAGATGAGCACTCATGATACGTGATAAATTAGAAACAGCAAGCTGACAGTTCTGGAACTGGGTTGGAGGGTGTGGAGTGAGTGGTGGAAGGCTTGAGTTAAAAAAATAAATTAAAAAGAGAAAGAACTTATGGACATGGATAACAGAGTGGTGACTGTGTTGGGGAGGGAGTGGGTGGAAGTGGAGGAGGGTATATATGGGGGAATAAATGGTGATGGAAACAATTAAAATAAAGACTTTTTTAAAAAAAATTACAATAAGAAGCTCAGTAAGTGTTGAGCCATGCCTTTGAGAGAGCTAAATGTTTAGCAGAGGAACCTCAGATTTCTCCCTGGGTAACAGACCTGTAGCCTTTCAGATGGTGATTTGTGACTTTTCCTCCCAGCTTTGAGCAGAGCAACTTTGTATTTACCTGTTTAATGTATAAGGGTTTTGAATGTGTTTTGTTAGGAAAAAAAGAAAATATATTCGTTTTCTAGAACTGCCATAACAAAGTACCACAAACTGGATGGGTTACAGCAACAGAAATGTGTTCTGCCATAGTTCTGGAGGCTGGAAGTCTGAAATCCAGGTGTCAACAGAACCTAGCCATTCTGAAGGCTCTAAAGAAGGACTTGCTTCTTCTAGTTCCTGGAAGACCCAAGTGTCATTTGCCTTGTGGCTGCGGCATATCAGTCTCGGCCTCTGCTGTCATGTGACATCCTCCCCTGTGTGTCTCTGTAAGTTTCTAAATTTCCCTCTTCTGATAAGACCACGAGTCATAATGGACAAAGGGCCCACTCTCGTCCAATATGATTTCCTCTTAACTTGATTATATCTGCAAAGACCCTATTTTTAAATAAAGGCTCACGCACAGGTAAGGGGGTCAGAACTTCAACCTATGTTTTTGGGGGACACGATTTTACCCATAACAACATCCAAGGCTCAAGCAAGCTTGTAAGACACTGGATTGGAGAATAAAAACCCCATCGAGCGCTGAGGGCTTACTATCCAGTGCAAAAGCAACAAGGCCTTGATATAACTGAGTGCGCCTAGCCCTGCGGCCCCAAAGAATAATAGAGCTGCCTTAGAACGTGTTGCACTGAGGTACACATTCAGCTGGCCTTTTCTGCTTGATGCCCTGCAGAAAAAAGAATGCTAACCCATGCCCAGGCTCACAGGTCCTGTGATGGTGCAGAAACAAACTTCCCAAGAAGCGAGTGGTGATTTCTCCTTTCCTCCCATCAACCTGTCCCTTTCGCCAGTCTGGTCATCTTACTCCTCCTGTCTGGGAATATAACTGGACTTGGTCTTCTAGATCCTGAACTTAACCCCTAAACTTTTAGAAATCCACATTTATTTTCCCCACAGCAAGATGAGCTGAGATCTGCTAGCTGAGCTGAGTTCTGGTTGAATAACACACTTGTCATATATGTCTAAATCTGCCGGTTCCATTCGCAGCTCCCCCTTTTAATGCGATGTAAGATTTCAGCATTATACAGAAGATAATGCATTTCCTCTCAGCTCTTGAACCACATGCTCGTTTTCATATATTAGATCTCAAATGATTGGCAAACAGATTCCAACTGGCAGGTAGTCATTTCTGTTCAATCCAGTAGCAAGTATTAAGCTCTGACACCGTCCCTTTAAAAAGGCTTTTGGAATAAAATTAAAATTCATCATTCAGGGTTTAATGTTTTAGGCTGCTGAGAGTAATTACCACACGCATCTCAGAAGTGTGTGCTTATCTCCCCTCCAGGCCACTTATCTTAAACTGTAGGCTTTAGGTTCCACAGTTTGTGCTAAGCCCTCCCGTTGCCAAGTGGGATAAGGGCTGTTTGCACAAACTGTATTCTCCGGGGACTCTGGTTTGATTCAGGTGAGTGGAAGTGCACCTGCTCATTGCCAGGGCACACCGGATTTATTCAGATTGAAGTGGGATTAACGGCTGTCAACTCTGATAGCTACCTGGGAGAAGAGAGTGGAGCATCACTAAAACAAATGCAAAAAAAAACAGGAGGTTGTCTGCTCCAAATGCAGGCCTGGAGTGAGCAAAGCTGGCCTCTGCCAGAGTCAGCTTTACAGTCAAGCTAGTTGGTGAATAATAAGATGAGTTTGGCAAAGCCAACCATACCTCTCCCAGTTGTCCACTCCTGCCCAGTGTGCCACGTCTTAATCTAGGCAAGCCATGGAATAATAGTTTTGGCTATGCAGTGTTCAGCGGGTACATGACCTTAATATCCAAGTTCTTTCTTGTGAAGGAAGCCACATAGTGTCTCTCTAGAATACAGTGGGGCCTTGACTTACGAGTTTAATTCGTTCTGAGACTGAGCTCGTTAAGGAGGGAGGGAGAGAGAAACATTTACCGGGAATAGAACCAGCAAACTTTTGGAGCACAGCTGATTGAGTCATTCCAGCCAGGAATGACTATGTGGCTTCCTTCACAAGAAAGAACTTGGATATTAAGGTCATGTACCCGCTGAACACTGCATAGCCAAAACTATTATTCCATTTTGCTTAAATTACTCTATCAACTCAATGCAAAAAATCAGCCGAGAGACAGCTGGTATCTAAAAAAAAACTCGTTAGTCGGGACACTCGTAAGTCAAGGCCCCACCGTACTTGGTTTTGCTTCTTCAGTTCCCAGAAAGCCCATTTTCTGAATGCATTTTAACCTCCCTCTTTAATAGCTCCCTCTTTAACAGTGTACCAGATACGTCTGTGTAGCTCCTTGCCATCTAGTGTTTGATCTATTTTTGCCTTGCCTTATGCTTACCCTTGACTACTATATTATGTTTCTGTAGGTTAAGAGAATGTGTTAATGATACCAAAATGGCCTTTTGGCCAAATAAGCTCTGCTTTTACTTTTTGGGATTTGTTTATTCTAAAAAATAGGCCAAAAAAAAATTTCTTAAAGGTGGCATGTCTTTATTAATGAATATATAGAAATCACTGTAATAAGCATTTTGCTTAAATTTTTAATTTCTATTTCTTTCTTCCCTGCTTTTCAAAGGGATCAAAAGCATCAGAAAGGTGCCTGGCTGGAATGACTCAATCAACTGTGCTCCAAAAGTTTGCTGGTTCTATTCCAGGTAAATGTTTCTCTCTCCCTCCCTCTCTCTAGTCCTCAGGTGCAGATATTTTAAAAAGCCTCAGAACACAAAAGAACCACAATGATGTTGTGTTATAATGTATCTTTGTGTCAAAGTGAAATTTTTTCAGTGTTCAGTGCTTTTTAAGATTTGCCTGATGAGTCTTTCACCATCTCCCTTGAGTAATTATTAATAATTTGAGTTTCTAATGCTCATTTTCTCTCAAAATCTAGTCTATGCTTGGACATGTTAAATGCTCATTGTTCCTACTTATATGCCAATCCTTCCTGGAGACATACACTGCTTAGCAGATTGAAAATTTCCTTTCCTTCTTTGCAGATCCCATAATACAAATATTGCATAAACATTTCTGAGCCTGGGGAAACATTCTCTTTAAGGGAAAATTGTTCTTTGGTACTAATTGCAAATACATGATTTGCCAAAAGTCTAGTTAGAGAAATAAAGGAATAATTTAAATGACCTGAATGCTCAGTCTCAGCTGTAAGCGTCTATAAAATAAAAAGGAAGGGAAAATTATGTTCTATAGGGAATACAGTTTCAACGTGTGATTTCAGTGCTAAATGAAACAGGAATTAGAATGATGAAGATAACAAGATACTAACAGAAATATGCATGCCTCGAGGTTGCCATTATGACATCACTATCAACCTTTCAATTACTTGGGTTATAGCTCTAATGTGCTATCTGTAATCTGAATGTGACTGAGTCAGCATGTTTATATGAATATTTAAGTGCTGCTCAAATTCACTAAAGTAAGGTTTTACCTGTTTGAGGTAAACATATCCAAATTCACAAAAGTAGACCTATTGATGAAATCAGAACATTTTTTTTCAAACATCACATGTTTTTATCTGTCAAGGTGTAAGAAACAGTACATTTGGAGATTTCTAGAAAATTGACCGATTTCTAGTTTTTCTCTAGGAACTACCAAAGTGTAAACCTCTAATCAATGGGAATGTAACTGGTGAATGCAATTCCATTCTATTGATCCAAATGGTTATGGATTTGTGCACTGAAACAAATGTTTTACCTCAGCGACGGACTAAAGATGCATGGTTTCTTGGATGATTAATTGAATTTAAAACTCCCTTAATATAGCTGTTCAGACAGTACAGGAAAAACTTGTTATCATCCTATAAATGACATTCCAGATGAGTCTGAATTAAAAAGAAAATGATCCTGAGATTATTTAAGTGGGTATTTTACCACTGGAGATTTTGAGCAAATGTAAAACTGTAACTTCAACACGAGTTCCTTGAGAGTTTCTCCACTTCACTGATTTGCAAGACTGAAGAGGCCCTCTATTATGCTCCTAACCAGTATTCATCGCAGGAGGAACATTCATAGATTATTAAATACTTTCTGTTGCATCGAGCCATTTCTTCTCTTGCCAATAGGTTGTGTACTTACCAAGAAACATTTATTAATTTAATTCGTATTTATTGCACATACTACATACCAAGAACTATTCTAGGTTCTGATAATATAGCAGTTAATCAAACAAACAGAAATAGATTAAAAAAACAAACAAACAAAAGGAATTCTGTCCTCATGACACTTACATACTATTTGGAGGATTAAAAGAGATAATAATTTGTAAAAATAAAATATATGGGAATTTTAGGTAATGATATCATTAGGTAATCATCACTATAAATTTAGTTATTTCAAAGAGCAAGCTTTTTATTTGGTTATGATTCTGTGGGTTAGGAATTTAGATGAGCTCAATGAGATCGTTGTTCTGTTGGTCTTCCCTTTAGCCACGCCTCCTACTGCAGTCATCTGGGGGCTCAACTGGGGCTGAATGGTCAGAGATGGCCTCAGTCTTGCATGGTCTAGGCCAGTGATGGCGAACCTATGACACGCATGTTAGAGGTGACACGCGAACTCATTTTTCAAACTCAAAAGGTTCACCATCACTGGTCTAGGGTCTTATTTGGAAAATTTGCTTGTATTCAATAAGACTCATCCTCCAGTAACTTAAAGTAGACTCCTTCACATGGTAATCCCAGGGCAGTATCGTAGGAGAGAAAAAGTAAGGCTGTGAAGTCCTTTGGGGCTTTGTATTGTAATCCTGTGAAATTATCTGCACACTTTTTTTTTGTCAGAAGAGTGATAAAATGAGTCAAGATTCAAGGAATGAAGGAATAGACTCCTTATTTTGGTGAGAAAATGTCAAAATATCTTTGAAAATGAACATGCCTACAAGGATGAGTTAGATTATTATGGCTACTTTTTATAACTAATCTACCTTATATACTAACAAATACTATGGAAAAAATAAAGCAGGGGGTAAGATAGAGAATGCTACACAGAGGAAAGAGCAAAGTTCCTTTGGGAAGAATGCTTTTGGGCTGTTCAAAGAACAATGAGATGGCACCGTGGCTGAAATTGCGTGATCTGGGGAAAAACAAAACTAGAGGAGCTCAAAGTTATGAATGTGTGCCACAGAGAGGATTTTTGCTTTTATTCAGGAAAGACTTTGGAGGGTTTTGAAGGGAGTAGAGGGACAATTTACTGAAGTTTTAAAATGATCACTCTGCCTGCTGTGTTGAAAATAAACTAGTAGATGTAAGGATAAAAGCTGGGAGATTAATTAGGGAGGCTGCTCCATTAAACTAAGCAGATATTATCATTTCTCAGACCAGGTTAACAGCAGTGATTATGTTCTGATTATGCTTAAAATATAATAAAATATTCAGAACATTTTTATATGAAGTGATTATATTCTGTACCTATTTTAAGGTAATGCGATGACAGCTTGGATACAAACTATGAAAAAGAGAAGGTGAGGATGACTCCAAAGTAGCCACTGGTTCAATGTATATATTGCATTATGGAAGATAGTGCACTGTTCCTACAGAATATCACCCCTGCGCTGATGCTTTAACTGAGACTTTCATTGGACATTTGATGGATGATGGGACAGAAGAGACCAGTGGAACCCCTGGAAGAAAATAAAATTCATACATTTTATAATTTTTAAGAAATTTCTCATAAATATTACTGGGACATGTATCATAGTAGAGCTGTATGATGCCCTTGAGTAAGAAATTATTCTTTTACCAACTATACTCATGAACTTAAGAAAGTAATGGCATCTCTAATCTAAGATCCTTTAACTATAACCAGGGAAGATTGGGACCACTAAAAACTCTTTGAACCAGAACACTTGATGATTTTATGTTTATCAGACACAATCTATATAAATATTACTGAGCATCTACATTGTTCCAGGAATTATGCTAATAGTTTTATATTAATTTTCTAATTGAATATCAAAAGTCTCTGAGGTAGATAGTCATATTCATGTACAGATAAGAACACTGAGCAGCAAATATTTGATTACATGGCCAAGATCACATAATTAAATATGGTTGAGCCAGGATTTGAGCTCAGATTTGACTTTAGAACCTATATTCTTAATTACTATAGTAACTCAAGATTTTACAACAGTGCTATTATTAATAAAATAATATTTATTTAAATATAAAGGAGGCTTTTTTAGTAATATTTATTGCTATAGTTACATGTATGAGAAGAAAAGCAAAAAAAATCTGAAGTTAAAAAAGAAATCCTTTCTGTTGGAATTTAGCACGATGCATTTTTTTGTTCTTAAAGGACTTTTTGAGAAGTAGCCCATTCTACTTCCTTCCTCTGCATAAATGAACCTAGTTATTTTTTTTCTACATTTTAGGCCTCAATTTATCATAATATGGACATGCAGTTGTATTTATGATGCTTTACTTTTCTAGCAGACTATAATTCTCTCTTTGAGCACAAGAGATTGTTCTGAAAACTAGTGTGCTCACTCTACCTGCCTGGAATGGATTTATGCATACATTTGTACTGTAAGACGATAGAAGATAAATTTGATGTCCCTTTTTCAGTGACATTCACACTGCTTTCAGTAGTTTCCAACACAAACAATAGACCTTCATGCATCCCCAAAATATTTATCTTTTATAAAACAAGGTTCACAACATCCTGTCTGGTCATGAAGAAATGGTCATGCTGATATGTCCTATAGATAGTTCATCTTATGCTCTTGGCTACCAAGACACTTTGAGTTATTCTTTCATTAATATCCTCTACTTTGGTTATTTTCCAATCTGCCTTATGATATGCTATTTAGAAGTTAGTATCCTTGAATGTCATTTTATTCTTTCCTTCATGTTCCCAACTTCCTCATACTCATTTTTATAAACAGATAAAAAAAATTTTATTTGAATTACTAGTATGTTCCAGCTTCTCCCATTTTAATACTATCAAGATTTTATTAACATGCTATATGCACCCTCTTACAGATTATTAGCACCAAACCTGAAGGAATCCACTCAATATTTCCCCCAGACAGCTCTAACGCTTATTAATCATTATCCTTTACTTATGATTTTAAGTTCATTTTTAATTCAAGTGAGTACATTATTCACTGGGACAATAGGAACAGAATTTACAAGGAAAGCTTGCAGGAGCCTTGTCCTTCCAAGGCTTAAATGATATTTTAAGGAATCAATAAAAATATAAGTTCCAATGCTAGTGGCATAAAAATGGTGCAGGTGTTAGACCTCGGGTCAGCCATCTCAGTACTGGAGTTCTGGCTAAGAAAGAATTCAGTGTCAAAACTCAAATGATAAGAGAAAGTTTACTTAGAAAGTCACAGAAGTAGAACAAGAGAGACATAGAAGAAATGGACTTAGGAAATGAGTTACAGAGCCAAAAGAAGGTCCTTCGGATCTCAGGAGAAAGAGAGAGACAAAGAAAATGTGCTGTGAGGGAAAAAAAAAGGGGGGGACAGATTCAGTGAGCTCAGGGAGTATAAAGAGAGTGAGCATTCCAGGCAAATAAGGGGGTGGGAAAAGGCTCAGGCATGTCCCATGGAAAGAGTCACACTAGGTCCCTGTACCAAGGGCTTTTATCAGGAGGCCTCAGGAAACAATTTCAATAGAACATTCATCAACTGTCTAGCTATGCCCCGCTGGTGGTCTCCCCTGACTGGTTGTTCCACAGGATGATTAATCAATGCATCTGGTCCTGATATCAGCTATGACTTCACTCTGTCAGATTTTGTTGCTTCTCTGGGCCAGGAACTAAAACAGCTGAAGCCTAGGTGCTCACTGATTAAGAGAGTGGTCATGCAAGGGCTTGGAGTTTTGCCTGTTGCTAAGCACCCATAGTTTTCCACCCAGGTGATCCTCTGCACTTCACCCAATGTCCTACTCTGCTCATGCCTATCTAACTACACCAATATATTGTCTAGCAGCTCAATTATAAATGCTTTGTCATGTCATTTAAGACATCCTGCAATTGCTTATGTTTTCTTTCTCTTGTTTTGATATTTATATTTTAAGCTAGGAGTCACTGAATGCCCAATACATTCACTTCTCTTCAGCAATACCAGTATCTCTGACAATCTTCTCTCACAATGTCAATGAAAATTGTTGGCCAATTATTTTTCACCTAGAACACTCTCTTTTATACATTTAGCCAGTCTTTTCTATTACATATATTTTTATTTAAATTGATTTTCAGTTGTGCTTTTACATATTTGCATCTGCACAAACACTCCCCCCCACACACACACATTAAATTAATTCCTTCAGAGCAATAACAATATTATCTTTTTGCTCATCACCTTACTCTCTGCTAAAATGTCAAACTCCCAAACAAATTCTTGGGCCTGATCCCATTTCAATTACTTTTATTAGAGTCTGTATTTACATTACTTATGTGGTTTTGTCTTTAATGATAATCATAAATGTCCCCAATGTAATGCATGGTATCATGGGTTTTGCTGTTCTGGACTGAATCCTTGCTCTGATAGGTGAAAAATTTTGTAATTTTGCAATTATTTGACTTCTGCTGGCTGTATTTTTCTCAGCAGTAAATTTATGATTATACAATTGACTCCTAGCATTATTGTAAGAACTAATTGAGATATTATCAATAAATAACTTGCTTTCTTTAATAGAGTGATCATTTTTTAAAATTGCATTACCTATTCCTCCCACTCCCGCTCCTTTCAAGCATAGCCTATTCTTACTGTCCTTTTGTTGTTGTGTGTTTCCTGAATCTGCTATGAACAATGAGCCACCTGTTTAAATGCCTATACACCTTTCAAATCTGACTGACAACTCCGGCAACCATTAAGCCTGGCTTTGAATTCTTACTAGGCTACTTTCTAGTCACATGACCTGGGACAAAGAATTTCTCAGATGACAGTGTCATCATATAAAGGGGAAGAATACTAATAATACCCACCTCAGAGGGTTGTGCTGAGGTGTCAAGGAGAAAATGAATAGCAAATCTGTAGCCCACTGTCTGGAATAAAGGACGGATTCTGGAATGTCAGGACAATTTATCGGGGCCATGAGATAGAAAATGAAGATTGTTTACAGACCTTGGTCTCACTTCCATCCTCAGTTCCTTTCCCCTTTCCTCTGAGATGAGTTTCCTCACAGGGGAGGGACAAAGCCTACCTGGCTAAACTATGTTTGCTTTTGTGTGAAATGATTGACACATGCTAAGATGAGTTCCCAATATTTCTGAACAGAAGTGACATGTACACTTGATAAGAATAGAACTTCACCAGCGCGTCAATCAACATCAGTCCTTCTACATTCTCCGACCATCGGCCCCTGACCACACACCAGCAAAGTACTTCATGTAACTCTGACAACTAAACTGAGAGTAAATAATGCTGCGTATTTTAAAACCCACTCTGTCTACAGTTTGCCTTAATTTAATAGGAATGCAATTTAAACCATTGTTTTATTGACATCAAATAAAGTTTAAAAAATAAAACTTCTAGTTAAGTATAGTGATTCTATGGATAACCAAACTCATGCTTTAAAATGTCATTTTTAAGAACTTAAACCTGGCGTCATTTTATCTTTGTCTTCCATCCACTTGGGTCTTATGTATTATCTTCTTTCTCTATAAAGTAATTCATCTTCCTCCTCTAACTCAGACAACATCAATATAACCAGTAACAGTGTAATTATCTTTTTTATTAAGTGACACTTATCTAAGATTGGATTATTACAGATTGCAAACAATTCAAAGCACAAGGCACATATTTGAAATGTTTAGGACAGCGGGTGTTATTCTCTTTAAATCCTTTTTAACATAAAGAACTAAATAAAAGATCACTCACCATGATAACTAAGAAGCTCAATGAAATCCCACAGTGTGCAGAGGCATTTACAGTTAATTTGATCGATAAACATTTGCAAAATATGCAAAAATGTGTGTAGTAATGCAAATAATAAAGTCTCCCAAATTTAAGTTTGGTATTCAGTCACATCAAATGTTTATAAAGTAGCTTATGTGAACCCAGCAGTGTTTTAGGATAATGAATACACAGTTGTTCCCTGGTCCTGAGAAATTTGCTATTTGTTTATTAGTTTATTCATTTATTTTTGTCCATCAAAGTCTATCAGCAAACACTTGGCGATTGACAACTATCGTTCCAGATGAGCTGTTCTTGTGCTGGTGAAGAAGGACATGCTGATCCGTTAAATCTGAAAGTGAGTATTTATGTAGCATGGAGAATGGGGTGGGGAGCAGCAAGCATTTGCCTCTGAATCGAGGACTGCATTCTAAAGTGGGAGTCAGCTTGCAGCCCGTTCAATGAAGGGCACTTTGTTTTGCTGCATCCTTGGACATTAAAGTCTGGGTTTCACAAAAACAAGAGTGAAGCAGACAAGTTGCTTTAATAGAATAAGAATGTAGATTTCTTGGGACAATCTGGGAGAAAGAGCATGGGGGATGGGATAGAAACGGAAGGAAGACATTGCTAAAGGATACACCAAAACTGTAGGAGGCTGAGTGCTGCGCAACATGAACTCTCTTCATGACTCTCTCGGGGTCATCCCATATAGAACTCACAAACACACAGCGGGATTGAATGTGGTTGGCAAGTGACCAAAAGCTGATTTCATGATCAGCAATGACATTCTAAAAAATTTGCAACAGCAGACCGAAAAGGATTATGACCAAGAAGAGAGAACCTGAGGGAGATTGGGCCTCCTGAGAGTGAGCACACATCTGACGGAGGGATTATGGACTTCCAGGAGCTAAACTGTTGGAATCTGGATCACGACCAATTTTAGGTGTTAGAGGTCAAGCTCTCCTCACTCCTCTCCAAGGTAGAACTCTTGGAGTACACACACACACACACACACACACACACACACACACACACACATACACAATTATATAGACATATTCAGACATACATATACTTCTGTATACATTTCTACATATGTATATGTAGTATACATTATATGCATCCTGTGTATTACATTTTATATATTCTAAAGCAAGTTAGAAATGATTATATAAAAATCATCACTCTTATGAAGAAAAAAATGTGAGATTAACAAGAAATGCTTCCCAGATGTGGTGACCTTGATAAATAAATAATATTTAGCCATAATAAATCTATCAGTTTATTAAAAAAGGACATATGTGGAGAAACTAAGATGGCGGCAGAGATAAACACCGGGAAATTAAGGCCGCTCACAACAATTGATTAATACCTCAGAGAAACAATACGGACTTCATCCAGAACCATAGGAAGCCTGGCTGACTGTAAACTCTACAACTAGAAGGAAGGAAAGGCACACTGAGACCCAGAGAA
>NW_006293530.1:932578-946462 GCF_000327345.1 Myotis davidii | reverse complement strand
ATCCCCAGTAGGAGATGTGCAGGAGGCGGCTGATCGATGTACCTCTCTCATCGATGTTTCTAACTCTCTATCTCTCTCCCTTCCTCTCTTTTCTTAATCAATAAAAAATATATTTTAAAAAAAAAAAGGACATATGTGAGCAAAGGCTGTAGAGAAAGCATTAGAAGGTTTCACTAGAAGAAGTGTATCTTATTTCCAAGAGTGGCTGGCCTTGGTGTTAGACAATTCTTTGCATATTAGACTCATGGATACTTTCCACCATCCCAATGTTCTTTAATAATGTCAAGATTAAAGAGATTTTGGGATTGGGATGGGACTGAGCTGTCAATAGTTTTCAGCTGCTTGGAATAAGGAAGAGTCTGGACTTAACCAAAGCATAACTCAGTGCTGAGTTGTTTGAGTGAAATGGGTTTTATATCATGCACAGGATCCAAAACTTCAGTATACTGTGTCATTAGCTGGCAGTTTTCCTCCACCATCAGGCTGGTGTAGCATTTACAGACTTGAAAATATCAAACCTTCTTCCCAAATAAGCCTCAAAAAATCATATTCGTTTTTTTTAAGACCCAAAACATGGAAGTATGGAACAGACTGACATGCCTCAGTGTGGGATCTGGGGGGGACAACAAGAGATAAACCAAAGACCATTGACCTCTCCCCAGCCACTCCCACCCTCCCAGCTGATACCCTCACCGCCCCCCCCCACCGTCTGTGTTCATTGGTTGTGCTCATATGCATGCATATAAGTCCTTTGGTTGATCTCTTACTTTCCCCACCTCCCCGGCTTTCCCTCTTAGGTTAGATGGTCTGTTTGATACTTCTGTGACTCTGGCTCTATTTTTTTCATCAGTTTATGTTGTTCATTATATTCCACAAATGAGCGAGATCATGTGATATTTATCTTTCTCTGACTGTCTTATTTCACTTAGCATAATGCTCTCCAGGTCCATCCATGCTGTTGCAAATGGTAAGAGTTCCTTCTTTTTTAAAGCAGCGTAGTATTCCATTGTGTAGATGTACTCACTGTTTTTTAATCTACTCATCTGCTGATGGGCACTTAGGTTGTTTCCAAATCTTAGCTATTGTAAATTGTGCTGCTATGAACATAGGGGTGCATATATCCTTTCTGATTGGCATTTCTGGTTTCTTGGGACATATTTCTAAAAGTGGGATTACTGGGTAAAATGGGAGTTCCATTTTTAGTTTTGAGGAAACTTCTTACTGTTTTTAAAAAATAACATTCTTATTAGGAGTTGTAACAAAGTAACCTAGACTGAACCTTTCATCACATTTTTCATAAGCTTTTATGCAAATTTATTGTCACTTTCAAACTAGATAATAAACATATATAAATTAATGTGCTCACACCTGATATAAGCTGAATATATAGCATATTGAAAAAATGTTCAAAAATTTACATTGATCAGTATTTGATGGCTACATGAGATTATTTATATTTTGGTACATTTACAATTTTGAAATTAACAAAGTAGGCTAACACTTTCTGAAATCTTACCATGTACCAGGAATTATGCTAAGTATTTTACCTGTATCACAATGACTCCTAATTCTGTCATTCAAATCCAGTTTTCTATTATGATTTTAAAAATAAAATACTAGGATAATACATCTGTATTAATGGATAATATTTTTGACCACTTCTAATATGTAATTTGCAAGCATTATTTTCATTTATTTTTAAAAGTAACTCTATGAAGTAGGTGTTATTATACCCACTTTTAGGTGAGTACAAAATAGAAAGGTCAAATAATTTGTTCCAGATCACCTGTCTAGTAAGTGAAAGAGCATGATTAAAACCCAGGTAAATTGAGTTCAGAATCCATATATTGGTCAGTAAAATTTCCTCTAAGGAGTCAGATACTAAATAGTTTGGCTTTCCAAACCAAACCGTCTCTGTCACAACTCTACTCAGAGGTTGGAGCACATGAGCAGTAAACAATGTATCAAATCCATATGCTCTTAAGGTTTCTACATGTCTAACAAAGGCTGGCTGGCTCATTTCTTTTGGGCATTGAATAATATTCTATTCACAGTGTATTTATCCATTCGCCTACTGAGGGACATCTTTGTTGTTTTCAGGTTTAGAGGATTATATATAAGACTGCTGTAAACTTCTATATGCAAGCATTTTTGCACACATACGTTTTCAATTTCCTGGAGTAAATACTAAAGAGTGTGGTTACTGAATCTTATGGGAAGGATATGCTTAGCTTCGTAAGAAATTGCCAAACTATCTTGCAAAGCGGCTGTGTCATTTTGCATTCCCACCAGCAAGAAATGAGAATTCCTGTTTTTGCACATCCTGGCTAACATTTAGTGTTGCCAGTGTTTTGGATTTTGGCCATTCTAATAGATGGTTACTAGCACCTCATTGTAGTTTTAATTTGCAATTTCCTAATGACTTACAATATGGAACATATTTTCACATGCTATGAGTCATCAATAATCTTCTTTGATGAGGTGTCTGTTTAGATCATCTGCCATTTTTGATTGAGTCTCTATCTATTTTCATTCTACTGCAGTTCATTCTCTGTTTTGTACCCAAATCTGATCTTATTACTTTGTCACTACCTTGAGGACAGCCTTTCAATGGCTGTCCACTGCTCTTAGTATAAGAGACAACATTATTTGGCTCTGCCCACATCTCCTGCCTTAGCTGGCAGCGATCATTACTTCTTTCTTTGTTACTCTGACATGAACTGTCTTTCATTCTTCACATATGCCACATTCATGTCTGTTTCAAGGTCTGCCTCTATACTCTCTCTTCTGCTTCAACAGGCACTCATCCTTCTATTAAGTAACTGGTCATACGATTTCTACTTTAAGTACTTTCTCAAGGAAGCCCTTCTGAACCTTAACCAGTTAAGGTGGGCCCCTTAATAAAATACGTTTAATTTGTTCTTGTCTTTTTTTGTGTGGTATTTATCAAACTTACAATTAAATAACTTTAGTTAATTGCTTGCTGAAATCGATGCACACTGTTGTACTTTGCCCATGGTAGGCACTCAACTTTGTTATGTTCAACATAATCAATGTATGTACTTAGAAAAACTCGGGTTGAATTACAACTCCTCTACTCTTTGCTAAACATTTTAGAGAACTCTTCATCAAGTTCTTACCGCAAAAATATTAAAGATAATAATTTCTATTTGACATACTTGAAAGGATTAAACAAAATACATTTAATTCATATATGCAATATGCACATGATTTATTTTTATAACTGAATTTTTTCAGGATTGTACCTAAAATGGGGTTTAAAATAATAAACAAAAACTATTTGGTGATTGACATGCCTGCATTATAAAACTCTCCAAAATCATTATTTTTTTCTGGTATACTTTTATTCTTATTTAGACTAAGATAATCCTGGAATCAGCTTTTTGCAAGTGGTGCTTTTTCCTACATAGTTTCGGGCCTTGTCTGCTTTTCCAATCATCTATATTCTGGAGGGTCTGGGTGATAATCATTTGATAGACTTAGGATATTATCCATTTTTAACTAATTTTCCACTTTAGCAGAATGCTCATTTTAGAATCTGCTAAGGATGCCCTTTTTATGACTTTCATGATCACAAAACCCCATATCACACATCTGCAATGTGTAAATATCTGTATCTGAGATTGTGTTTAACTGAGAAGAGATTTTGCCCAAAAGATTAAAAAAAAAAGCACAAAACTACAATCAGTGTCATATAAAAGGTACAAATTAACATCAAGCTACATAATTACCTTGCAATTTTGGTCTATCAAATATGTGTAGATGACATGCTTCTCTAATGTGGGGACAGATTTATTTCTGAAAGCAGATGCTTCCTATGTCTGTGTGTGTCTGAACCTCACTTCTTTGTGGCAGCCAAGATAAATAAAGCAAAACCGTCTCCTGAAAAGCATGAGCAGAATATCTGCCGACTATTAATCTTCATCCATCCTCATTTTGCAGGCAGGATAGAGGCTACTTGTTATATTTACCTAGGATCTTCTTTTCAACTTTTTCCTCCTCCTCCTTTTTATCCAGCTTGACTTTGATCCTGCCTTGAATCATTCTATTTGACAGAGGATCTTTCCACCCAGTGGTTCAAGGTTGTCAATATCAGTTAATATTTCACCATATTGAACGTGTGAGTATATATTATAAATGAGCTAGAGCTAGGGCCCCTCTTGACTGATTATTAGTAGCCCTAATTTCATGTCTCTCCTTTTCCTTCACTCTCTGGCTCTCTTCCTTTCTCAGGCACTCTTCTTAACTTCTTTTTGTTTTTCTGTTTGTGTGTTTTCTTCTACTTCATTAATTCATTACTTTGTCTAATATGCCTATACCATCATTTTCAAATTCCCCTCCCTGCTTTTATACGCTATTTGCCTATGCAATGCTGAAAGAATTGGAGGACTAAAATTTAGTTAAAATGAGTATCTGCTAAGAAAATAAAGTATCCGTGTGTTTGTTTTTTTTCAATCAGTTGTTTTGAAACTATAGAAACACTTCTGTTTTTGCCTTGGGGAGGCAAGAAGGGGCATAACATTTGACTTAAAACCTCATGACTCACATAACATTCTTTCAGCTTTGGGTTTCAAATTATTTTTCAATATAAATATCTTTTTCTAATCAAGGGCCTACTGAACTTATGGCATGAGTGCTTTACCTAAATGTAATGGTTCTGAATCCTAAATGCAATACTAAAATATGTTGCTGATTTTCAGGATCTGTTTAGCAGTTGCTAAGAGTGATTCTCAAACTTCCTGACAAATTGCAGAACGACGATTCCAATGCCATGATCCTTTGGAACTCATGCATCTCCCAGTGCAGTAACTGATGGAAAAGAAGACAGTGTTAAAGCGATAAAAACAGTAAATTGTTGAAGTAAGTGACACTTTAGGTTTCCCGAGCCCCCCAGAGCCTGGCGTTACTTTTTGATTGCTTCTTGAAAGGGCAATAAGGAGATGTGGGATTACACACACAGAAGGAGAAGAGAGTGCGTATGCTTTCCCCCTCTCTACTTTATTCTTTCTCTGGCTACTTTGTAGTTTAGAAATGCCTCTATAGGTTTCTAATCTTGTAGTGTGATGATCCAATCATGGCTTGTTTTGGAACACTATGCAGCCATTAAGAGGCTATCAAATATCGACTTCTAAAGTTTCCACCACAGCTTCTTCATTAGGGACAAAATAGTCTTTACTCTAAGTGAACTCATTGGAAACTGTAAAAATAAAAATCAGATTATTTAGGGTGTAGATTCCAGTTTCAGTAAAGTAAATTAGGAAAGTTCTGGCAATACTGAAATAACATGCTGTAAGTGGGACGTTTTAATGTTCAGAAAAAATTATGTAATTTTATACTTAAAATCTTCTGTTAATAGGACAATATTTTCCTTGAATTTCCATAACAATTCTAACACTCATCCAACTAAAGTTATTGTATCTTTGTCACAAATCAGTCTATCCTCCCCAATCATCCATTCATTTTTTTGTTCATTCATATGCTTTTTGTTCATTTACTAAATGACTAAATATATATTAAAAGGCTCCTTGTTCTTACTTATTTTGGGCAGTTTTATTAACATAATTTTCAGAAATTGCAGTCATATTTTTTACTCTCTTCTTTACCCCTTTCATTGGATTTAGACTAAAATTTGAATTTAAAAAAGAAAAAAAATTGTGTTCCTATTTCTTCACTCCATTCCCATAATGCCCCACCCTAGGCAAGAAACTCATGGAGGAACAGAGATGATGAAGAAAGTGTTTCCCAGGCAGAGAAATCAGCACAAACAGAGCACCTGACCTGTGTACACAGAAGCACTGTTTGAAAAGCAATGACTGATGTGATGGTGAAACTCTTAATGCACATTAAAGAGACAGACAATTCTCGGTCTTTAAGAAACTGAATATTTGCATTCCTTTTATAACAACAGCTCAGCTTCACCTAGCTAACCTCATACTCTAGAGTAGTGATTGGCATAGAGTAAGACCTCAATAAATAAGTGCTTCTACTGTTATTCTTTCTTCAGGATCATATGCTACCCATTGAAAACTGAACAGAAATGCAAGTGGAACTGGGAAACCAAAGTCTTATTGAGATGTTGGCTCCCTAGGGAACTAGATTTACTCCAGGATGAGTGACTTACAGATGCTCAGCAACTCACAGGGTTGTCACTTGAAATTTGTACATCAAAAATATGCAAAATATACACAAGTTACAGATTTTTGTGTTCCTTCATTATAGTTGAACTGCAGACATGAAGCCTGAGCATGCCAGACACCCGCAATGACTGTGTTTTACTTTTACCATGATAGGCGCCCCCTCTAGACTCAGTGCAAGTCCTTGTTTGGGATAAACATGCTCCACCATATTCTCTTGAGATTTACTGTATACATTGCAGGAGCCCACTATTCCAACCCTCAGTTTATGCTTGGACTGGAAATCCAAATCTGATTCTTCAAAAACATCTGTACAGCCAGATGTTCACTACTCTTCAAGTCCATATTCTTGCAAAGTGAAGCTGAAATATTTCTTTGCTCTTGTGATTTCAAGATTGTGGCCTAAGGCTTCATAATCCCCTGTGATGCTTCCAAATTTATTGATGCATTCATTCATTCATTCATTCGTCATTGATTCACTTATGACTTGCTAATGAAATCCATTATTTATTGAGTCCCTGAGATATGCTGGCATTGTGCTAAGAACCAGGTAAGACCAGTGGATAAAATTGACCCTGGTTCCTTTCCGAGCAGGGAAGTTTGCTTCAGAGAGAGTTATTGGTTTCTACCTAAATTTGTAAGTGTTTATTATAGACAGCAAGTTTGTTGTTAAATCGTGGGCACCTAGAATGAATGCATAGCCCATTTTACTTTGGCAGATTAACATTAAGTCATCATTGAGCCTTCAACACAATGTAGCTGACCTTGGACTCATCTTAATTTTTTTAATGCTCAGTTTCTTAATATTGTTGGGGCATGTAGTTTTTCAGCCTTCTGGATTTCTTTCCTATGACTGACAACTTACTAACTGTGAAAAGTTCTCACACCTACTTTATAGCAGTGCCTATTCCATTAATGTGGAATGTCTACATGTCTTATTTGTCATTTTCACTCCCATTACTCATCCTTATGGTTCTGAATAGTATTGCATCAGCTCCTTCATTGTTAAGTGGATGCTACTGCAAAGCTATTGTGCAGCTTCAATACTGCACATAGTCCGCCTCCCATGTCCCTATCCAGATACACCAGTTCCAGAGAGTTCTAGAGTGAGCAAGTCTAGATACAGGCATAAAAATTGCTGACTCCTGCTCTTCCACAAATCTTGAAACAGGGTCACAGACACCTATGATCCCACCAAACTACGATTCAGGTAACTTGGGTCTCCATATATACATTCATATTTACTACCCAGATGCAGAAATTATACACCATTTGGCATTTTGTAGAACAGATTATTAATTTGTATACATATATATGTATATATTCATCTTAATGTTGATGAAATTACTTTCATTTACTCTGCTCTCATGTTTAAATCCTTAATGTTTCTCCATTATAAACATATAAAATATTTACAAGTAAAACGGAGGGAATAAAATGAATGATTAAACTGTACAAGAGAGGGAAAAATATATCCCTGACCAACATATGTAAAAATAGTTTGATCATAAATTTGAATTTTTACTAAGACAAATCATTGTATTGTTTTGCATGAAGCAATACAGAAATTGCACTCATTTATTAATCTACAAGATGCCAGGCATCTATCATAGCATCTAGGATTTAAATTTTAGCAGTGATTTCAAGATTATTATCCATTACTTGGTACACTATCCCAATCTATAGCTATCCTTTGTTGCCTATGTTTAGTTATCTTTTTTCTTATGATATTTGATTAAATATCTATCCAACTTAGATTCCTGCTAAGATGGAATTCATTTAGAACTGAATTTAAATAAAATATCACTTCCCTGGGGCATCTTATATGCTTCATTATAAAGCTTAATAATATCTATGATCCTGATTTGGGAATTAATCTGTCACTGTTAATCTAGAATTAGTATATTCTTGACTACTCACACCAATTGAAAGGAAAACCATTGTAAAATCTGCTTTGTTAGTCAAAAGGTCATGGGTTCCTCTATTTACCTCCAAATTTGACCCATTTAGAGGAAAGAGTAGGGTTTTTATTACATAGTCTTATTTTTCTCATGGGTTCATAAATATTATTGTAGGCAACCACATGTGTAGATACACAGTCCCTTTCCTTCAAATACAGATTCATAGGAAGACAAGATGTACACAAATATGTGTAATACAAGGTGATAAATAAAGCAACCAGAGTTTGTGCTGCCTGTAGGCATTGCTCTGAAGACCGAGCACCACTCTGTCTTTATTGGTTACACAGGGAGGGATTATAGCTGTCTCAGTGCCATAGGTTTCTTAGAGCAAGTGAAGCCTAATGGTATGATTTTGAAGGGTGATAAATAAAGGACCTTGGGTAAGAGAAAGTATTTCCAGTAAAAGAAATTATGTGGCTAAATGCCAACTCCTTATTCGGTATTGTTTATTCAGAAAAATAGAGCAGAGTTTTTTGGCTAAGGACTCAAGTTGAGCTATGGTGGTACTTTGAGTTGGGTTGGGGTTAAGTTCAAAGTGATAAAGCTGAAGATAAGTCTTGGAAAGAAAAAATGATCAGACCATGCAGAACTTTCTTGGGGCTTAGAGTTCACTCACAAAGCGTTTATGAGCTGGTGAGGGAACTTAAACAGTGGGTGACAACACATCAGATTTCTTTTTAAAAGAAATCTTTGTGGGGAGCTTAGTCAGTGTGGTAAGTTTTCATCAGCTGATGACAAGTTGTCCAAGCAAACTGTTAGTTCAAGTTAAACCAATCAAATGGTAACTTAAGGTCACATAAATAATGGAACAAAAGCTTTCATGGTGGTTTTATCTGAAACAATAAAACTAACATTACAAAAATAAATGTTTTTTGTCTTATTTTATCTCCAGGTTTTATTTTTAAGCTATGTAATAGTTCTGATAATAAACTATGTATCATAATACTTTTTCTTAAACAATTCTGATAACATGTATTGGGTCCTCAAATTTACATTTGACTTTAATATCATTAACATCATCTCTGGCTTGGAGTTTGTCTGTGGCCACCGCCGGGAAATTCTAAATAATTTCATCTTAGAATATGTGCTTGGCTCACCTAGATGGCATCTCCTGTTTTCTCCCTGGCTTCTTGAGGAAAGCTTTTTGATTCGTGGGTCCCTGGCACCCCAGGCCATCTGACTCCCTCCTTCTCAAACCAACTGCTGCCTCCCACAGCCCCTCCAAACTCTCCCTGAGGGGGACTTGACTTGGACACACAGAGGGAGGGTCTAGGTCAGACATGGGCAGCCTGTCTTATCCTGGGTCTGGGAGTGTTTAGCCAGAGCCTGGGTGGGTTGGGCAATCCTCTTACGCACTCCTGATCCAGACATGGACTATGTCCCAATGTGGGTCATGAAACCACTTGGTGGTCAACCTTTAATATAAGTTGGAAAGGCAGGTAACAGGCCTTGGGAAGGGGAGATGGGTCTTCCCCACAGCAACCAGACCAGCAGCTGTGAGGAGGGCAGACCCTGCAAGCAGCCCTATGTATCACAGAATCACAGGGCTGCGTCAGGCTCCTAGGAACCTCAGAGGGGCTATGCTGACCCCATCAGTAGCCCCATGCTAATGGAGTCTGACACTGAATAGCAGATAAAAGATCCCAGAATGGGTTGAGAGAAAGACCACAGAAGAAAGTAAAACATTTTATAATGTAGTAGCTTGTGTGGCACATGTTTCCCCTTTCTTTAAACAAGGGGCCCTGCCTATTCATTTAGAACTTGGCCCTGCAAATAATGTAACAGACACCTGTAATATCCAAGATGGGACAAGCTGCATGTTCTCTGTTCCTTCTGGGCCTGGCCAATCTGGGCAATCACTCAGTGAGTAGCGAGGGCATAGAATAACACCCAGAACATTGCTCAAGGGGGTCTCCTTCACATGCAGTCCGAGCAATGGGGTCATAGTAAACCTGCAGGCACTATTTCAGACTGAGAACATTAAGCTCTGCTCAGCGACTCTCATGTGACTGAGGCAGAACTGTAGGAATTTTTGATGTTGTTGTTTGTTCTTGGTAGGATAAATTCTTTGTTGTTGTTGTCAATCCTCACCTGAGGATATTTTTCCACTGATTTTTAGAGAGAGTAGAAGGGAGATGGAGAGACAGAGATAAACATCGATGGGAGAGAGACATAGCGATTGATTGCCTCCTGCATGCCCCTAAACAGGGCCAGGGGACCTGCAACCAAGGTACGTTTTCATGACCAGAGACAAACCCAGGACCCTTCAGTCTACTGACCAATGCTCTATCCACTGAGCCAAACCAGCTAGGGCTTGGTAGGATCACCTGACTTCTCCCATGTATAGATATGTTCTGGAAAACTGGCACCAAAAACTGGAATATGGGTGAGGACTGTATTTGGTGCCCTATATGGGTGGACTATAAAGATGTCCCTCGCCTTCTGGGATCGAAGAGATCTTATCCAGAAGCACTTCTATAAAATATTTGGCAAAGTTCCACCTGATCTCTGGTTGAATCTGCTTCACACTTAGGGCAGAAAGGCAATGACAGAGGAAGAGTTCCTTTGTGTCCAGATCAGACTGGCTGCAGCAGCGCTTGTCCCAGAAGTCACCTGCAGCCCTGACAGAATCCTTCAGTGGCTTGGAAGAGGGTGGGGGAGTCTGGCCTGAACTGAGACCCATAAGAACCAGAAGGCTGGGCACAGTCCCTTGTCCTCATCTATGCTATGGTTCTGGGAGGATGTAAGGCATTTGGAGCCACCTGACTTCCCTGGGAGAAACAGATGGGACTGAGTGTTCAGAGTCTGACCTCAATGAGCATGTGAGCATCCCTGGTCCAGCATCAGTGGCATGATTTCAAGGACTGAAGTAAGCGCTGCTGGGGAATTTGGGAATTATCTGGAAAGAAAAAGCCCTGGTAGGAAGGAGAGGAGCTAGCAGTATAACCTAGGCCTTGGAGCCCAAGAAGTTTGGATATTCATATAAAGGCAACTCTGGGACTACTAATGCCTACAGCGCACTCATTATTCATTGTTTAGTAATAGACATGGAATCCAGCACTCTGATGCTCTCAGGGCTTCTTCTTCTGTTCCGAGTTATCAGCCATACTTCCTCTTTCCTGATTGAACTAGTAGGTCAACCTTTGGGAAAATGGTGTTAAGGAGAGAAATCTGTACAATGACAAATCACTTGGTGTGATTTTATGTCTTTTAAGAGGTCTTGGAAATAGCAGCCTATCTATCCCCTTGTGTTTAACTCAATTCTCCAAGCAACAAATTTTTGGACACAAACCACTAACGTTCTTCAAATGTTTCACTCTCAAAAGAGCATCCGGGACTTGATTCCTCGGACCCACTGAGGAGAGAAAGCATGCCACAGGCCTCGGCAGGGCCATTCAACTTTCACCAGCTGAGGCAGAGTTAAGCCTTTAGAATTGTTGCCCCCTCAAGGAAAATAAAACACCGGGAAAGGGAATTAAGATGATCTTGCATCGTTAAGCAGTCATGTGCATTACTGAAAGACGTTGCTTTCTTATTGGGGCTATTAAGTATCACTTTGACTAATGGCTCCAGAGAGCTAAATGCCAGGACAAAGGCAAAAGGAAACATGAAAATATCAGGAATTAAAAAGTCAGAACTGGAAAGAATAGACGTTTCCTGCAATAAACTTTAAAAGTCATTTTCATGCTCACATATATGCACATAAAAGACATTTAAAACAGAGGAGAGAGGCATCTCTCTTACAAAATCATTTCTATAGTCTAATGATTATCTCTGGCTTTTATAAACCCTTTTTCTGTTTTGGAAATAATTTATATCACTGTGTCCAACTTTTATTTTAATCAAATGTAGAGGTTTGTATTCATGCTAACACAACACACTGAAGGACTGGTCTTGGAAATAAATGTTTGCACTTAGCTGGGCAAAGGGGATGGGTTTGATATGAATACTTTTGTAGCATAGCAAAAATGAGGATGGGCTACACAAAGCAGTAGAGTTTGTCAAATATACTAATGTCGGGTTTCCATTAGATGAGAATTGGCTCACACATTGTGGATATGGATGTGAATTACATATTTTGTTTAAGACAAAAGGCTGTTATTTTATGATAGCTTGTGCCTTGAATTAAGAACTAGTTCATGGCTCTTTATTTTAAGGAATTTATTAATTAACTAAAGTAAGAGGAATGTGTTGTGTATTAATATTAGTCAGCTATTCTTCCTTATTTTATGGAATGTATTAATTAGCTAAGTTAAAAGGAATGTGTTGTGTATTAATATTAATCAGCTAGTCCTGAAAAAACTGTGGGGCCCAGACAGAAGGCATGCTTAAGGAAAGCTGAAAGGACTTGACTGCCCAGAGGCACTCTACATAGTACTGCATTTTGCCTAAATCATAAGTTAATGACAATGTTGTAATTAGTTTGGAAGTTTTGAGGGGGGAAAAATGTAGTTGATGAAGTAACACTGAAGATCCTTTGGTGCCATCACTCAGATAGCACCGTGTTGTTCCAAGTACTACCAATGAGAGACATACACAAGAAAAACAAAAGCATGTGAGAGGTCAGGATTGAACCCCTGCACACCTCAGGCTGTCTTCTGAGGAGGTTCAAAAGGAAAAAAAAATTAAAATAAAAAGGTTCAGAAGTCATTTTGGAAACCTTTATGTTAATTGCAGCCATTAAAAGTCACAAAATGCAAGTGGGCTGTCTAGGATCACACATATGGTGCACTCCTTTGTTTAGAGGTGCCATTAGGTAAAGTAATTACTGTTGCTTCACAAGCCTGGGAATGCCAAGTGAAGTATGAAACTGGCCCCTATACATGGAGGGCAGGGAGGACCAAGAAAGAGGCAGGTGACTCCAGATGGGCAGGTGGCAGGTTTCCTAAGCATGAACTTACATGTGGGGCTTGTCTTAGGCGCTGCAAGAAGAGTAGATGTCACCTACCACCAGAATCTCACAAGTTTATAGAGAGGCCTTACTGTGGGTTCAGTCATGTGTCCAGTCCAGATGGTCCCACCACCACATTAAGCTTTCAAAGCTGCATCCTTGACCAGGGGTCCCACTGTGAGATAAGCTTTCAAAGCTGCATCCTTGACCAGGGGTCAGCTCACAGTGGGTAGAACAAACATTCCTAGGACAGGCGATGGGATGAGGAGCCTCTGATTGCCTGGGTCTAGCTCCTTCATAGGCCGACCAGTGGTCACATCCTCTCTATGACCTTCTCCATCAATGACCTCTTTGCCTGTCATTTTCTAAACACTGCTGAGGTTTTCTCCTTTCTGTCATGGCCCCACCAACTGACACAAATTATAATTTAAAAACCAGGGGGAGGATTTGGTCTACATCATGGTTTCTCTTAATTTAAGGAGAACCTGGAGTCATATTTACATTTGTACCATAGACTCCCTAAACCTGATGACTTTTAAAAGTGCAATTCTACTTTCTACCTCAGGGTTATATCACTTCTACTATTGCTACCACCAGGAAGAAAGGGAAGGGGAGAGAAGAAACAAAAAGAGTATTCTATATAGTAGGAGAATCAGGAAGATAAAGATATTTTAAAGCTATCCATTATTTTAGAAAATAATGTTTAATTACAAATGCAATTAGGAAGCAATGGGTACCTCTTCAAAATCCTCTCCCCAAAATTAGGGAATTAAAGAAAAATCTCTCTAAGGTTAGCTATTCTGTTTAGTTGTAGTTGTGGCACAAAAAAATGTGCTGACACTATGGGGGTCTTACTGGAGAAAAAAATATATATATA
>NW_006293530.1:931046-931862 GCF_000327345.1 Myotis davidii | reverse complement strand
AGTTCAATATAGTCAAATAAAATATCACTTAGGAAATTAAAATAGCTACCACCTCATTACACAAATCAAACTATCAGGTCTTAGAGTCAAACTCGGTTTTCTTAACGCTTAGTGTGGATTAATAGATTAATGCCTTGTTAGCGTTGACTGAACTCTTTGGCATAGAATTATATCTACACACTCAGGTAATTGATATAAATGCTTAAACAAATCTCTTTACCTGAGACAGTTATCTAATTACATCAAGTGTCTGGCTTCATCCTTCTTCTGTATGAGGCCGGTTGACTTCATGCAGCATTTTGGCTGCTTTGTATTGTGTTCCTGTGTTCTTCTGCTATAAGCAAATAGACAGTAAGAGAGAAACCTATCTGTGAGCACTGAAAATCACACCTTGAAAAACATGCATTTCTAGTTTTAGGTGCAAATTGAGTTGACTTTGAGCCACCCGGGGCCTCAGGTCAGGTTTCTAACTTCCGACTGTGGCCCGTTCTCCATTCCCCAAAGACAGATCAAGTCCCTCATGCACCTGGCGAAGCATGCAACATTAGAGTTTAGCAGGGAGGCAAAAGGGTAATTTTTTTTCTTTGAACCCGGCTGGCATTCAATATACCCTTTGAAACAGGATGGATAGCCAATGTAATTTTAATCCAGGTTAATATGCATTTTTAAAATCTTTATTGTTCAGATTATTACAGTTGTTTCTCTTTTCCCCCCCATAGCTCCCCTCCTACCCCACCCTCTGTGCTTACCTCCCCCCGTCACTGTCCTCATCCATAGGTATACGATTTTTTCCAGTCTCTTCCCTCTCCCCACAAA
>NW_006293530.1:909972-930230 GCF_000327345.1 Myotis davidii | reverse complement strand
TGTTTCTTTGTCTCCACATTTTGGCTGCTTCTTTGTGTCCACATTTTGTCTGTGTTTGTTTCTATATATTGGATAGAGCTGCTATGTCTCCTTGAGTTGGTAGAGTGCCCTTGTGTAGTAGGTGTCCTATAGGGCCCAGTAGCTCAATATCCACAGTCACCTGAGCTGGGCACTCTAAGTGTGCCCATTTGTGGACTGTATACACAGTCTTATACCTTAGACTTGATTGCTGTTGGTGTCACTGGGAAGAATTGACCTCCAGAGCAATTGTCTGTGAGGACAGGATGCTACTACAGTAGGAGAGCTGCTGTGCAGGAGACACCCCTATGGAGCAGGACTTGCGTCAGTAGGACTATGGTGCTCACTGAATCTGCCCCTTGAATGTGTCACTTGTGAATGTGTAGAGTTATAATTTGGTATGGTTTGAAACTGTCTACTTGGTGCACTGGCTCTTGGGTCTCCAGGGAGGTTCAAAGTTAGCACTGTCTGGGGCCATCTGGGAGGGACTATAGAAAGGTCTGGCACTTCCTCCTATTTGTATGAGGTTTGGAAGTGCTCAGGTGAGGCCCATCTGTAAAGCAAGGCAGGCAAGTGCTGGTTCTGGGTCTTAGGCCTTTTATTGTTAGGGGTGGGGCATGCTGGGCCCAGCTGCTGCTTGTTTGAGAGATTTTAGCAAAATCTGAAGCCTGAGCCAGGACAGACCATTCATATGGAAAAGCTGCTGAAAACAACATGGGTGGGGCTGCAAATTGGATGAGGCAGGGTCTCAGGGAATCAGCAGGGTGGAGCAAACAGCTATGGCTGATCCTCAGCCCTGCCCTAAGAGGCTCTAGGTCTCACTGTTCCGCAGTAATCTCTGCAAGCACCTCTGAGAGAAAGCCGTCCTTGAGTTCCGACCTATGACGGACAGTCCAGTTTCTCCCCGTATGAGTCTGGGTCCCCAGAGACTTGCCCAGAACTGGAGCCCAGGGCCTTTGGGAGCCTGTGTCTCCCTCCTGATTGAAAAAGACAACCACATCCTCAGTTGCCAGCCCTTTCTGTTCACGCGCACCTTCGTACCTCTGCACTTTACTTCTGCACCTCCTCTGAGTCTCAGTGTGCTTTTCTCTTTCCTTCTACTTGTAGACTTTCCACTCAGCCAGCCTTCCTGTGTTTCTGGATGATGTCCGTTTTGTCTTTTAGTTGTATTTTTGAAGTGGTTGTGCAAGGCAGCAATTTCAGGTGTTTACCTATGCCGCCATCTTGGTTTCTCTTAGTATGCATTTTTAAAGAAACTTGTCCAAATACATACATGTCCAACTCCATAGTATCACTCAATGCTTAAGGTTTGTGGCTCATATTCATTGTGGAAAATAACTATGCTATAAAATGTGCAGAAGAATGATGGATTTGGAATTTTTTTCTTCTGCATGAATCAAATCCTAATATTATTAATTCTCTCTGCAGACTACACTTGTCAGTTTCTTATATGGGTCTCAAAAGTCTTCCTTGTTTGAAACATAGCCAGCTGGGTGTTAAAAATTTTAGTCGTGAAGGATTTAGGGCAGAGGGGAATGTTTCCTTCTGGGGAAGATGGAAAGCCCTTAGCAGGTGTCAAATGTGGTGCTATAGCCACGTGGCTTCCTAGGGAAAAGCACCAAGAATGTGTTATAGCTTCAAACGTTACCTGTCCTAAGTGTTTCCCTCCACGTCCTGCGTGGTTTAGGGTTTGGGTCTGGAAGAGGAGCCTCACAACGAATGAAAAAGAAAATACACGAGATAATTTGAGAATATTGGGGGACCAGACGAGCAAGTCCAACTCAAGAGGAAGGACTTCCATTGTGCTCAGGCCTCACCAAGCTTTTTATAGTGAGAGATAAACAAGGTAGTGGTTACCATAGTTACACAATTCTTGTGAGTTTCACTTGTTTTGAGTATGGTTACACTTTAAGCACTTCCTCAGCCCATTAGCTTCCCAGATAAGATCTAGGGAGTATTATAAGGTCAAGCCTAATTATGCTAAGAGGACTGTGCCCTCTAAGCTGGGACTTGTTTGTGACTTTGCCAACAGGTCAGTCTGAGGCTTAGCCCTATATCAGTTTCCCACAGTTACCTATAGTAGAAAAAGTAAGGGAAGCTTTCCACTGAGGCCGGCTTGCCCTGGACTTCCAGGTCTGCTTATCTCCACTGAGTGGAGGCTGCTTTCCCACTGTTGGATCGTTGTCTGGTTTTGGTGTCTCCTAGAAGGCGATGGCCCGCAGCTGCTATATTCTTCCTAGCTCTGGTTGGCTCTGTCTGCCTCTCATGCTTGCTCTTAACCTCTGACTTCCTAGGCACCTCCCTTCAATCACTCTTCACAGCCCTATTCATCTCAGCCTCACCTTGGTCTCTTAGTATTCACCACAAATTCTATTTCTTCCAGCGCTGAAAAAGAGAGGGAGAAAACTGACTGACTGTGACAGTAAGAAGCCTGAAACCTCTCAAAGAGAGAGAAAAATAATGGAAACAGCTGTGGAAAAGGCAGTTTCTACAAGCAGCAAGGAACAATGAGTGCACAAAGTGAGGCAGGGGGAGACAGAGATGTGCAATTCACAAGCATAGCCATGGGAGGGGATGCACTATTTCTGGAAGTACTTTAATACCGGGCCACCTGATGACCTGTGTCAACATGACCAGTTAGATGTCACTAACCACATGGTAACACATTCCTTTAGACTTTGCTTCAAGAAATTCCTGAAACCCAATGCATTTGCTGAAGAAATTACCCTTCCAAGCAACTAAGTCTGCATCTCAGGACTTTAGGTTGCTTATCTGTGCAAAAGGTCAGTTATCAAACAACTATTTACTCTTTAAGACTCGTGACAGGATCCTCACCTCTCTGTGTAACCAAAGTTACACTCTCTTATCACGAACTGTCCAGTCCCTATCAGTTCCCTGACTTAAAAAAAAAAATCCACCTTCAACTCCTTGCACTCAGATTCCCAAACCGAGGAAATATCTGCTCTGACTTCCCCCTTTTGAGACACAAGTGAGATTCTAAAGAGTCTTACTTCTTATTGCAATAACTTTATGCGAATAACCTTGACTTTGCTTGATAGACAGGTCATTCTGGTGGTCTTTTTGCAGGAGTTAGCAGTCACCAGGAGGATTCAGGCCCTTTTCCTAAAGTGTGTAAAGTACTAAATACTGATAAAAGAAAAGCACGGCTCTGCAAGAACTTCTGACATAGCCTTGGAACAGGAATAAAAAGAGTTCTGGAGAAAGAGATGCTTAATGATCTGTATAATCTAGTAAGGTAAATAAGAAGAGAATTTGATAGAGCTGGGCTGGAAGGGAGGGGAGGATGTTTAAGAAACCAAGAATGACAATAGCAATGATTCGGAGACAAGAGGAAGCATGGTGGGTTTCTGGGAATGAAGTGGCTCAATGTGGCTAGAGCACAGAGGAGGAGGTGGCAGAGAGCAGGAAGTGAGCATGAGAATTAACCCTGGTAGCGTTGGTGGATTTGTGGCTAGAACTCTAAGAAATATTGAGGTTGATATGAGATTATAATTCCCAAACAATTTTTGTTTACAACAGATAAAACCCAATTTTGGAACTGGTGGTGGTAATAACTAAAGGGAGCTAGAGAATTCTCCCAGGAGTCCAGGAGTGCCGAGAGCGTACCTGTTCTAGGTCTGTGTTCTGATGACACAGTTTTGTTCAGTTTATGGAAATTGATTCAGGGCTACTCTTATGACTTGTGGATTGCACTTCAACCACAATATAGTGAAATGACTGTCTGGGAGAACATGTTTGGCTATGTTTTCTTTTACGGATATTGGGAATTTGGGTGCATGTTTGCAATGTTTTATGTTCAAGTACATTCACCACAGTCAAAACATGCTTTCTTTAAACCATGAAATATGTGCAAAAAGGAACCTTAAAAAATGCCTGCTATTCACTAGCATTGAGCAAAAAAAGTAAAAATAAAAGGCAACTGTTAAAAATGTGTAGCAGTAAGTGTAACTGTACAAGAAATAGGGGAAGACTATACACACTGTTATGGAAACTAGAAATGATGTCTAAAATGTATTATTAGTGAAAACGCAAGCATATTACTTTCCCAGGATTGCCTTAACAAATTACCAAAACAAGGTGGCTTAAAATAACAGAAATTTGTTTTCTCAAAGTTCTGAAGGGTAGAAGTCCAAAATCAATATATTGTCTGGGCCACGGGTACTCCGAAGCCTCCCAGGGCAGAGCTTCCTTTTGTCTTCCTGGCTTCTGGGGGCCCAAGAACCCTCAGCTTTCTGTGGCATCGCTCCAGTCTCTGCCTCTGTTGTCACACTGTGGGGCTCTGTACCTGTGTGCCTTCACCACTCACAGTGGGTTAAGGCTCACCCAGCTGACCTCTTTATGACTTGATTATATCTTCAAAGACCCTATTTCTTTATAAGGTGATAGTCACAGGTATTGGTGGTTAGGACTTCAAAATTCCTCTTTGGGAACACAATTCAACCCACAACCAGACATTACCAAAGCATATATAATGTGAGCTCATTGAAGCAAAAGTGTGTACACACAAACATGCACATAATTATGCAAAAGCATGGAAAGGACTAGAAAGGCAAACACTTACTCAACAGTGCTTTCCTCTAAGGAAAAGGAAAGTGAGTTTTCATATTATTCTTTAATCATTTCCACAGTGTTTGATTATTTTACTATAATAATTTAGAACCAGTATAATTCATTCATTCTTTTAGTGCATACTGATGGGATGCCCACTATGAATCTTGCACAAAAACTAGCTCTGTCCCAACAAATATATGTAGAAAAACCATACACACAGTGAAAAATAAAAGTCTGAAGAGGTTTAAGGGGTATACCAATTAGTACAATTAATTTAAGATTTAGAATTTTTCCAAAACCAAAATGTAGGATAAATGGATGTGCAGATTATATGTGGGTCATACTTGACCAATTTAATTTTTATGTCCGATGACAAACTTAAGTTAGTAATATCTGATATATGTGGGCCACATGAATTTAAGGTCAGGTGACTTCAAGTATTTTGATCAGTAGAGATAGTAAAAATGAATTATCCAGTTTGGTCATTTGGTCATTCTATATATATATATATCCTGTGTAGGATCAGGATGTTTCTTGTCTAACAAAACACATGTGCATACTATCTATTACAATAGAGTGTTATTTGGGTCTATCTCCATAATGGTATCAAAGTAGTACCTCACTGTGCTTACCTTGTGAAAATCTGTGCGGTTAAGTTTTCTTGAGATGTTTACTTTATGATATATTGATTGAAACTTAATCATCTTCCATTATTTTAACTCCAACTTTACAATATAAATTAATGCCTGTACTGAGAGTATCCTGGCCCTTTTTTCACTCTACATTCATCAATTTGGAAAGTTCTGTTCCTTGTTGCTATGGTGATATTTTGACAAAGTTAGGAACCTTCCAATGTGTGCCATTCAGCTGTTCTTCCGTGAGGTTTTGGAAAGCTCTCTGCAACCAGACATAACTATGCAATATATCTCCTGACTGCAGAACATCAGGAGTCTTATCCTCTAACTACACCAGAAGTTAATCTCTCCTTTTTTCTTGACTATTTTTGAAAGCATTTTCTTCTGTTACCCCACATCCCCGTGGGAGACAATGGTTTACTCTTTTCAAAGAGTTTGGGTATTTAGAAGGGAAAACATGTCTATGAGTAGTTTCTTCTGCTTTCCTTATAGAAAGCTCCGAGGCAAGGCAAGACAGAGTAGGCTTCTGGCTGTGATGAATGAGGAGAACAACTCAGAGTTTAACAACACAGATAAACGGCTCAAACGCAATCTTGCCACTGCATTATTCAGGAATGTTTATGATAAGAAGTTCAACATTTGCCAACAAAGCACTTGTAAACATGGAAAAGAGCAAACAATGGAAATAGCTGTGTTTGCAGCAGAGACTGTTTCTCTTTCCAATCCTGAGATGTAAGCAGAATACAATAGATATGTTTTAAGACTGTGCTTTTATTAACTACACTGTTAAAGACAAATTGAAATAAACATTGGCAAGTAACTGCTCTATAAGTCAACAAGCCATCTTGTCTCTCCCTGGATAGAATCTGAGCCCTAATAAAATTCACCACACACTTTGAACCCATCCTGCTAAAAATTGAGATAAAACTTAGTCAACATATATCTTACTTGATTTATATACATTAATAAATGTGGAGAAACTGTATGTAAATATAATTTATTTTTGCTTAATATTTAACTTTAAGATGGACAGGGAAAATATATATTGAAGTGCCCTTTAAGGTTGTATTTCAGTTGCTAAAGCTTATATCAGGACAAATATTAGAAGTGTGTCTTCTCTATTTCTCAGCACAACCACACACACACATATACATCCTATTGATTCTGTCTCTATGGAGAACCCTGACTACTAATACACAGACCTAATGATAAATAGAGATAAAAAACTCGATGGAATCTCTTTCTGGTTAGAGGTTTCTTATTGATTAAAATTTGTCAGATTAAATATAGGAGCTTAAGGAGAGTGAGATGCTTATGAATACACTGCTAATGACAGTGTAGTACCTGGGTCCGTGGAATTGCCCTTTATGGACAGGAAGAGCACCAGGGGTGGTGAATTGAGGAAAGTAACCCAGTTGAAGAGATATGACCTTACAGATGCATAAAAGAGTTACAAAAGAGATGTAAATATAAGGTTGAGTGTTCCAGAGACTTAAAGAAAGGTCTTAGAGGGAGAAATTGGCTTGGGTCCATCTGCATTGATAGGGTGCTTAGAACTGTAAAAGCTGAAGTGGGGTATAAAAGAGAAGAACACCAGGAACTATTGAACAAACAGTGACATTTAGGAAAACAATGCAGGAACGATGGAGCAGGTTTATTCTCTGAATACCATTTTTTTACAAAAAAAAAATATGAAACAGAAGTAGAATTTATGCCAGGCTCACAAACTTAAACTTCTGTAAGGGACAGGCAGATGAAGCAGCACATTGCAACACAATAGGTACTTAGCTGCTTTTATTGTCCGTTATCTAATTTCAGGACTGGTTAAACCATATCACAGAGCAAAAGTATAAATGCCCATAAGGCCTATATATTTTGCTGGCCATGAGTTTGAGATGTGAGACTTAAATCAGTGGCAAAGATTTTTTTTTTTTAACTTCTGCTATGAGCTGTGTTTTAAGTTGATTAAAAATAAGATGATAATTGGATCACACTTTGAGATTGTCTTTTCACAAGAAACATATCTCAGAAGAAACTGCGTGCCATTTTTAAAAAAGATTTAAAAAATTTGATTTCTAGAAAGGGAGGAAGGGAGAGGGAGAGAAAAAGAGAAACATTGATGCGAGAGTAGAACCTTAATCGGCTGCCTCTTGCACGCCCCCTACCAGGGATCAAGCCCCAAACCCATGCATGCGACCTTGATGGGGAATCGAACCAATGACCCTTCAGTGCATGGGATGTAACTCAAGGAACTGAGCCACAGTGGCCAGGGCATGCACGCCATTTTTATTTAATCGTGTATTGACTCCTACCAAACAATATGGCTTCAAAGAATTTCTCTTTTCCCTTTTATAATAAGTAAAGATTTCTTTCTATTACTGCTTCTTTTGGTGACTTGCACATTGATATACAAATGTGAACTTCCTTCCCAATTTCTATACACATCATAAAAGTAACGGTATTTCTATCCTAATAATGTATGGCTTAACAACCCTGAATGCATTTTTTGATCTTTGAGTTTCAATTATGTCAATGCTATTTACTTTGATGTAAATGTGTATTTCTCAAAGAGACCAAGGTTAGAATAAGTAGTCAATTTAGTAAAATAGCCTTTTCATCATTTTTTATTATTTATTGAGTTCCTACTGTGTTCAGGGAATTTCAAATTATGCTTAAATCTCAGGCAGTATGCAGAGATCAAGTGGTAATTTAGATGCAGAATTTATAGGTTTGATCTTTTACCGTTATCTTCTTATACACTCATATGATGCTATTGAAATGACCACAGCACACTGTTGTATGTGCTTGTCTTAAAAACATCCATTAATTAATTACTTGAGAATTTACAATGTGCAGAGTACTATGGCTAGTTCTGAGGATATACAAATGAAAAGCACGTGACCCTTTTTATGCCTTGGGAGGGCTCCAGGGCATGTCCAGCCCATCTCACTCAGTCCCCATTGGCCAGACCCCAGCAGAAAGCTAACCTACCGGTTGGAATGTCTGCCCCCTGGTGGTCAGTGCATGTCATAGCAACTGGTCGACCAGTTGACTGTCTGCCTCCTGGTGGTTAGTGAATATCATAGCAAGCAGTTGAGCAGTCTTAGCATCTCATTAGCATATTACACTTTGATTGGTTGAACAGCCGACCAGTCGACCAGACACTTAGCATATTAGGCTTTCATTATATAGGGTTTCAAAAATCTGTTGATTTTATACTTTTTGAAATAAATATTCATTTTCTTTAACATATATTAAATTCTTATTATGTGAGATGGCTCATGACACATTTTTGACATTAAAAAGACTATTTAATCTTACAAGTTTGAAAGGTGATAATTTGAAATTATTTCTATCTTTATTTGTTGAAAGGTTTAGTGATATTTATTTAAATTATTTCCTTTGTTTGAAAATGTCGTTTTTATGTTGTGGGAATAGAACAAACTTGGTTTTCCAAGGAGCACTATAAATAAGATAAAAGCACAAGAAACATTTGTAACATCTCCTTGAACTTAATAAATTACTATTAAAGAATGAAGTGAAACACTTTTACTTGATAGGGATTATGGTAGTTTTGCCGCCCTCAACTCATCCCCTATCTTGGCACCTTTGCAAAGCAAAATAGGTCAGCACATTGACCCTTTTCACCATTCCACCAACAAACTCAGGATCATAACCAAGACTCACCTTCCTACTGTGGCTGCACCTTCATGAAGATCAAAATCCACAGGTATTATAAAAGCTAGAGAAAAACTTGGTTCAACATTATGAAATTAAAATGCACAGTAAATATAGATTTCTGGTGACTTAGAAATTAAAATGATTTATTACAGTCATTTTAAAAAATAGGTCTTAAAAGTCAATCCTGGAATAGATACCAAGTTCAACATAAAGCTACTCTGCCCAGTTTTACTCTCTAAAGCCACACAGCTTTCTGGTCCCTCAGTTGTCTTTCATCTTCACATCCTACTACATATAGGAGGTGGATGATATTCATAAGGAGTTTACTTTTTATGCAATGTTGACTTTATAGGCACATAATGTTAGCTCTGGAATAAACTTCATCTAATCTTAAAGACATTGGAAGTAACTCAGCCTTAAGTGAGTCTGCTAAGACCAAGAATACATAAACCCAGCTGCATAAGCTGAGCCCTTGACTTTAAAAAGCCCATATTTCTGTGAGTCAATAAACAGAGCCATCATGATGCAATCTAGTAAATGCTGTTCCAGAGATATGGCAAATTAAGTCAAAATCTTCAAAGTGGAGTTTGCACTCTCATAGTAGCCATTCTTAGAATAATGTAAATATATAACACTGATCCCCTCCTGCCTCTCTGCCCTCACACTTGCTATTCCTCTGGCTGGGACCCCTTCCACCCAGATCTTCGGCACCCACCACCATGGCTTTTTCCAGAAGGAAGTTGGACGTCTGGAAGATGGCCAATTGACCTGGTCTAATTAGCATATTACCCTTTTATTAGTATATAGGATAGGATTGCTTAAATGGGGGAGAACCTTCTTCAGCAGAAAGAAATGCTCTTGGCAGACAAAAATATATAATCCCTATATCTGAACTGATAGCCAGTCATATGCACTATACTGCCAAACTGATCATTAAAAAATTGAACCCCTTGCTTACACCTTACACCAAACACCTGTTGCCCTTAAAACCCCTCCTCAGCCCGCACCTTAGGTCCTTCCTTCCTGGTTCACCCAGATTAGGTTCTGATTGGTCAGTTTCTATGTCAGTCAGCATCAAATGCTCCGCTTCCTAGGCAGCCATTGGCTCCTCACACTTTACCCAGATTTGGTTCTGATTGGTCGGTTTCTATGCCAGTCAGCATCTCTGGGCTTCTCAAAGGGTCTGATCAGAGAGATGGGCTGATCAGCAGCCCCAGCAGAGGTCTGAGGGAAAAAGAGGCATGGCTGCTGGCCAGGCCTGGAGTGAAAGAGAGAGGCAAGTGCTGATCAACAGCTGCCATGGAGGCTATAGATCAGACCCTGCTTTTCTCTCCAGGCCTCTCTTCAGGCCTGATCCATAGCCCCCTTGGCAGTCAGTGCTGGGTTGGGGCACTCACAGCGGGGGCAGTAAGTGCTGGGTCACCATGGCAACCCAGCACTGACTTACCCTGTGTCAAGCCTTTGGTGTTTTTGGATGTTACAGACCCTGGGTTTTTATATACTAGGATATATTTAAATTCTGTACAAAATCAATCAGTATGAATTGAGGAGAGGAAGAGAGATAAACACTGATTTGTTGTTTGACTTATTTATGCGTTCATTGGTTGCTTTTTGTATGTGCCCAGACCTGGGATTAACCCGGCAAACTTGGGACCAAGATGATGCTCTAACCAACCAACTGTCCAGGCAGGGCTTACAAAGAGCTTTTGAAGGAGCCAAATGAAAAGATGAAATTCTGCACTGGTTCCTAGTGTGTAAAAAGAACCTCCTATTGCGTGGCATTTCTGATCAGTTAGCAAGCATAGAAATCCTAGTCTCTGTTGCCTTCTGACTTCCGATTCCAATGGGCCATATGGTTCCCGATTCTTCTGTAAGTAACTTAATGCTTTGTGTAATTAAGAGGGCATATGCTTCCTGTACAAAATCACTGTTAGATCTCCTTTGCAAGGCAGAAAGCAACATGGGCCAGTTGTGATACCAGCTTTTATCTACTGCCAATAAACTTTAAAATTGCTTAATAAAATTCAGAGAAAATGGTGATACATCTTGCAGTTTTCAAGATAACCACATGCTTTCATCTAGCATATTCTGAGGCTCTCTGCTCAGGAGAATTTAGCACTGTGTCACTCCCCATATCCTTCATCCCACCAGCAGGCTTTTATAATGATAATTTGACCAGCTATCAGAAGGATCTAAATTTTTTTTAGAATCTTTTTGCTCCTTTTAAAATGTATGTACTCTATAGCAATACTCCAGCTCACTGATTTTCAAACATCTCACAGAAATCAGGTGTTGTGTTTTTTTTGTTGTTTGTTGTTGTTGTTGTTGTTTTTTCTCCTTCTTCTTCTTCTTCTTCTTCTTTTTCTTCTTCTTCTTCTTCTTCTATTTCTTCTTCTTCTTCTTTTCTATTAACCTAGTCACTACAGAGGAAGAACTGAGTTGTATGGTCAAAGCAATGTGAGCCACCTGCATAATTTTATATATGAAGGGGACCAAAAGGCATACCATTGTTTTTGTTTCATATTCTGAGATTGCCTGTCTTTGCTTTTAACTCAAAATAGCTCGAGAAGAAGTCCTTTGTCTTGAGTCCTTATTCTACTTCATGTTGCTGAAAGGATGGTCTAATTCCTTTATTCTACTCAGCAGTCTTTAGAGCTATCAGAAAACACTAATTTTTTACTAAAACAGTAGTTGTCAGAGACCCTGACTGGGAGCAACAGGGTGGGGTTGAACACATAACAGAATGCACAGTGGGAATTTTGAAACCTAAAAACTGTTCTGAAAAGCAAAATGATGTATGAAGGAGTTATTTTTATCTGTTCTGTTGGAAGGTCTGAGATTGCAATAATGACCATAATTTTTGTACCCCTTCTCATCTACATGTCTTTGCTATGTAACTTTGTAATTACCTCCCACCACAATAGGGGGAAACATTTTTACCTTTAGACTCTGATCTTGGCCATGTGCTAGTAATGTATTTTGATTCAATGAAGGAGGTAGAAGTAACAAGGAGCCAGTTATGAGCCTAGATTTCAAGATACCTTGCATGCTTCTGACTGAGTTCCCCTGCTCCTGCCATAGCCCAAGAAGGCATTCGTAGAAGTCTGTCATTCCCAGGAGAAAAGAGAGACATGGAACAGAGCCAACACACTGATAGATGAGGAACTCACCTGAACTCTGCAGATGCCTGAGAAATATGTTTATTGTTGTGTGCTACTGACTTTTAAGGTGACTTGTTTTGCAGAAATAGGAAGTTAGCCTGTATTTAATGTGTTCTAAATATAAATAAACTGCCTGAAAGGGCTATTCAAGTTTTCCAAAGATCCTTATTGACATCTACAACAAAGGTTTTGTTTATTAGTATTTGATTTGCTAAAAATAACTTTTTATGGATCAAATGAATAATGTTCAGTGTGTCACTGACCCCACCATCACAATTATTCAGATCATACCACTCAGATAAGCAGCTAGCTCCGCAAGCTAATACCTTTAGATAAAATCTAGAGATTTGTTGGATTCTACGTTCTTTCTACCTTATGCAGGACTGTCTTCTCACTCAAAATAGTTAGAGAAGTAAGGGTTGGATCACAAAACAATTAGAAATAGATAAGTGATGATAAGAGACTGATTGCTAATAAATCTTTGCCTGTTTGGAAAAAAATTTCTAGTCTTATTTTCATTGTGAAATATGAGGCAATTATTTAATGCTTTGCACCAAATAGTTCTAGGTCTCTATCTTCCGTGGCACATCACATCTTGGTGTTCATGGTTAGTAACTTGTAAGAGTCCCTTCTTGACTGAGCATTTGACTGCTGCTACAAGACCTTCTAGAACTTTTTCCTTTTGCCTCTGGCAGTATTTCATTTAGTTGGTGTCTATCAGTCTGTGTCCCAGAGTGAGAAGGCGAGAATAAGGTCAGAGCCTTCAGTCAACTTCTAGTAGGCATACACCTTTGTTATTTTAAAGTCTTAATTTTCCCCCCTTACTGGAGCATAGCCCAGGCTCACATATCATTTGATGACAAAGAGACTATTGGGAAGAGGAGATATAGTGCTCACCTGCCTCTAATCACTTCCAGTGAATGACAGTAATGGAACTTGACAATCATTGAATGGAGTCATTTGGCAAAGGTGAGGATGATATATTTCTATACCAATGACTCAACTATGGCTCCCTCTGCCCAGTTGAAAATACCTATTGAATCAGTCGATGGGGCTCTAATTCTTTCTTGGTCAATAAGCAGACTGTTTTAAATAAGATGTCCAATTTCTCATGACTAGATTCTGCTCTGAAGTTTGGCGAATATCTGGTTTAGAAGACTCCAGGTGGTTTAGAAATAAATCATATATGACATGGAAAAATATAGTTTTTGGAAAGTTAAGATAGTTAAACAAACTTAGGATATTTTCATTTTGATTTTTCTCTCAGCAAATAATACTCTGGGCCAATCCTGGAGAGAGTCTTTGCGCCCCAGCTGGAAAACTTCACCAGCTCACAGGAAATGGCGAGTCTCAGCTTTGCACCTCAGGGCTGCTGAGACAGGAGATGGAGCGCTGCTGAACATATGCATAATGCATTTCAATATGCTTTTCATGTGGGCGATCTCATTTAGTCTTCCCACAATACTCTGCCGTAAGTATGATACTTCCTCTGAAGGATTCTTCATAAGCAATTGAAAGTTATGTTAGGTAAATGGGCCAAGACCACACAAGGAGAAAAATTAGCAGAACTTCAACTAATTCCTCTTCCTCCAGAGTCATGCCTTTCTTCTGTTACAAGTTGCCTCATGATCCATGTCCACCAGGACTGGCCCTTAAATCACATGGATGACAGACTCTTAGTTTGTTTTATATATCCATGACCCCCTTGCCTGGGTGACAAAGTACAGGTGTGCAGGTTGCACACAGTATGCAATGGCCCTGCATTGACAACCCCCTGAAGATACAGAACACCTTTTCTTACCCCACCCATTGGTCTACTTGGCTTTCTCATTCTTCAGTTTCTACTCTTGCCACCTTTTCCCTTTAGATCCTTTTCTCTATACATTCTCAATTTAGCACTATTTCTTCTGGGACATGGTGAGAGGAAAATGTGTTAAGATTAGATCATTGGGTAAGTAAGTGATGGAAGAAAGCGAAGTATTTTAGTTTTTCTTCTTCTGCCCAACCAAAATGAACTAAATGTGATTGATGGTAGTTTTGCATTATTTGTGACGGCCAACTGGTTAAAAATCTGATAAATGTACTTTCTTAAAATTCAGTTTAAATAGAGTTTAGCTTATCCTTTATCTCCTTATAAAAATCTCTCAATTGTGAAAGAAAAGAGCAAAAAATGTGTTAGCCCCGTCAACAAACCCAGTAGCATTATATAATACTTCTTACCCTGATTATGCATGAAATGTACACATTTCAAACTTTGCCTGTCCAGGGGAAATTCACCTCTATGTTTACGTGAGTATTACATTCACTTCAATCCTCAATGTATATGGTCAGAAGATACGTTTGTATTCCTTAGCGTATCTTTTGTAGAGAAAAAAAATTACAAGTTAGTTCCACTAGTTTAAATATATGTCAGAAAGTGGTAATAGGAAGCTCTAGATTTAATTGGATCAGGGTCTCAACAATGTCAGCAAGGATTCAAGTGAGGTTCCTTTCCCATCTCTGTGCTGTAAGACTGTCCTCCAGTTTCAGCATGGCTGCCAGTGTTCCGGGCATCGCAGCAGGCACCACGATGTGCTGCAGCAAATGAAGCTGTCCTTTGCCTTGACTGACTTTTCAATAGTAAGGCAACCTTTCCCAGGAGCATCGTGCAGAATGTTAAGATTTTATTGGCCCATATCATATTCCATGCTCCTGATAGAACAAAACAGATTGAATTTTGAGTTAGGATAGGACCACCTTCCCTGAGGGAGACAAATGTAAACTACATCAGGCCCTGCAAATAAGGAAGAAGGGAAAATAGCTATAGTATAGGCAAGTAATCATGACTGCTGGAGCATTTGAATTTGTTCTATATTATTTTTTCCTTGTCGCCATTCCTACTCAACTCATGGGACTGTAGAGATGTCATATTTGTTGGCAGGAGAGAGAAAAAAGAGGTGATGCTTATATTGTCAGCCTTACCAGGCTCATGGAAAGTGTCTTCTTGATTATTAGGAACAAATATGAGAAAATGCATTCGCTTCAGGTGGTGAAGAAAATAGTGAATCCCCAGTATTTCAATTCCAATTCCTTCTTGTTTAACCACATTCCTGTTTGTTTCCTCCCGCATTATATGCAATATTTCCTTCTTTAATTAAGAGATAACACTTTATTCCAGTTTGCAGCCCACACATAGCAGCATAATGGTCATTACATGTTTAACTTGTTCCTAGATTGATTAGTCACGGGCATGTATTGCCAAGTACAGTAAGTTATACAGAGAAAAATTACTTTGGCTAAGGAGCTCATGCACATGTGTGTTGTAGTGGGGGATAGTTGTTGGTGAGACTCAGTTTCCTTAGACGTTCAAGTTGCTGCAGGACACAATGAAAGGAAAGAAACGTTAGTCAAGGGTGAAAGACACCATATGTCCACCAGTACCTCAGCACACCAGGGAGTCGGCCTAATAGCTGTCTTAATGCACCCTGCTGTGTGTAGGTATGGCGGAGATATGGTATACTTCACCCTGAACCGTGAATTTCCTGAAACAGCCGTAATGTTCTCTTAATGTGGTTGTGTGGGCCATTATATTTAAGCAGAGATAGTTAAAGCATCCCCTTTCACCTGCTCGCAGCAGTCAAAGGACATGTCTATGCTGTTAATGCATGCTTCTAACTATTGAACTTTTCTGATTTTGAAATGTCACCTGCCACCCCCACTTTTTTCTTCCCAAATCTATTTTCTCTCTTCATCTCTCAATCCTAATCCCCCGCATTTTTTCCTCTTTTTCATAGTTAGCAAAGGGCACTGTTGAGGAAAGGAAGAAACATTTTTCCCCAGTTGTTTTTAAATTGACAGCTTGCATATCAAAACTGTTTATATGTGTTACTATTAAAAAAAAAACACAAAAACACCTGAATAAAGTGTGGCTCTCAATTTCAAGTTTGGAATTTCAAAAGTGTTATTAAAAGTAGGAAGCTGTGTTCATTATTTTCTAAAGAGGTAGTTTTTCTTTGGGGTATTTTAGGTGAATTCAGCACAACCAGTTCTGATTTGCAACCTGGACTTAAAAACTGTTTACCAGGATTCTTAGATTCAAACAATAAAACATATTCTGATTGTGAGAATGAGAAAAAAAAAATCTTAGGAGGGTTGAGTAGAGAATAAATTATAATAAAAATTGTATATACCTATAATCAAGGATATGGATGATGGATCAACTTTCAGAAAGGCATGTTTGATGTGTAATTCATTTGGCATAGATGTAACCACTAAAGAGATAGTTCACCCTAAATCAATGAAGATGATTAATAGCTCAAATAAGGCACAAATGGCATTACCTTAGAGAACAATTATTTCTCAAGGTGTATTGGCGACAAAATTAAAATTTACAGCACTCAATGAAGACCCAAGTAATTATGTAAATTAATGACAAAATTTAAAAAGAAAATACTAGTATATAATACAACACTATGCCTCCACCTGAGGATATTTTTATTGTAGATTTGACTTGAGATAAATTACAGCATTACATCGTTTAAAAGGATTTATCTAACTTAAATATACCTAGGTCATTTTTGAAAATAGATTGTTAATATTTTCTTGGTCGTGGTAGGGGGTGAGATGTCACTGTGATTTCTCCTGAAAGGTTAAGAAGCTGAAATGCACACACAGAAGTGTGAAAGCTGTTATTATTAACAAGACCACCTGCTTTCAAGTTCACAGATCTTCACTTTGGGGAATAAATGGAGCTGGATATGTACGGATGAAGCTAAGAATTCTTCCAGGCATTTTCTTTGGTGAATAAAAGGTATTTTAGAGCATACCATATGCCCTAACGACATACAAATGTTTTAACATCAGTCAAATAGCTTCTCAGAACAGTTAAAGAACATTAAAGTGAAAACTACTACCTTGGAATTTATGATACTTAATGGCTACAAAAGGCTTACTTTTGTTCAGTTTTTGATAAAAGGATTAACCCAGTTAAACTAAGCAAAAGGAATATGATCTAGGAGTCTACTTGAGAAAGCAAACTTATTACTTGATTGACATAGTATTTCTAAAAGTTTGTACATGATATTTATGACAAGCAAATTTCTATAAATTCATTTGAATAGGACCATATTATCGATAGTAATCACTCAGGGTCTTTCTATTAAAGTAATTAAGTATTGTTTCAAAAGTGGTTTATAATTCTTACTTAACAGTAATGTAAATTATTTTTTTCTTAATCTATGCAATAATTTTTTCCCCAAGTTGCACCACTGTTCCAGACACTTACAAATGACAGTCCTTTGTGCAGAAGAGGGGATGAGGAAAGTGAAACAGTTTTAAACTGAGAAACCTAACACCTGTCTTCTCAACCCACCCCTCCCCGAGTTAGCGATGCGTACCACCTACCAACCACATAGAGCAGATGACTTAACTTCTCTACTCTGACTTACCTAACCTACAAATGAAATTGTATATTTAGAACAGTACTTATTAAACGTTCACATACACACGAATGACCTAGGATCTTGTTCAAAACGCAGATTCTGACTCAGTAGTTCTGTGTTGGGGCCTGTGAGTCTGCATTTCCCAAAAGCCCTTAGGTTATGCTGGCATTTCTGGATTACTTTGAGCAAGGAGGCTCATCCCAGTTTCTCATATTCCTTGGCTGCACAATAGAAGCACATAAGGAGATTAAAAAAAAAATATTATAGCCCGAATCCCACCTCAGACAAGAGAATGAAATTTTGATGTGGGGGTGTAGGCATCAATATTTTTAAAGTGACCCAGCTGATGCAGAAATGAAGGGAGGATTGACAACAGCTGTACGAGATGATACCCGATTTTCGTTAAAGCTCTCTGATGACCTTATTAGACAAGATACACTTTGTAAAGCCATGTGTGCTGCTGCAAAATGGGACAGGCTGTCAGCTGCAGGAGATTGGATAAGAAAATGAATAATTTTTCAGATAGCAAATTCACATTAGTGTTATGTGTCTCTCACTGAAAGGAGCCAAACAAGAAAATTGAAAAATGTAATTGAATACCACCGAGAGTACCAAAGGGGGAGTAAGAATCCATTTAAAAAAAAAATGGTTTGGCTGGGTGGTGTGGATTGTAACATGAAGCAAAGAAAAGACAAAGGTCAAGACCACGTTTAATTAATCATGGGAAAACCCACATGTAATTAACAGCTGTGTGGGATAAATATCCATGTCTGTGTGCTTGTCAAGGTGAAATAGATCTGCTGAGTGTGGGCCTGTGACCAGAGGAGAATGTTCAGTTGCTCTTAGTTGAGGTAACCAACCCTTTGGTCCTATGGGACACACTGTGTCCTTAGATCACATAATTATAACTACAATCAACTCTCTCTCTCTCTCTCTCTGCACCCTCTGCCCAAACACTTGTTTTAGTTTTTTGGCTGACACACCACCTTCTGACACATCACACTATATATCTCTTTTGTTTACATTAAAATATAACAGCAAAAACTTTTGGCTTACTTTCCTTCCTGTACCCAAGGTGCCTGGAACAGTGCCTAGCACAAAGTATGTGTCTCCGATAAATATTTGTTGAACAACTAAATAAATAAAAGAAAGATATTTAGAATAGAAAAACAAAAAAAAAAAGAAAGAAGGGAGGATAAAGAATGTAATCTCAGATCTAAGGATCCATTTTGACTTCTCCTATTGGCTGGAAAAATATTTTTATTGCTTTTATATGAAAGCTCGGCTTTATAAGCTACTGCGTCGTGAATATTTTAAGATGTTTATGCCATAATGCCATCAGCAAGTGCCAAAATCTAATTAAAAATTCTCCCCAAAACTCTAAAATTTTATGAGTAAAATATTTCAAATATCATCTGAGGTACTTAAATGATTAAAATCCTTAGCTTAATTCAACTGCAGAAAATTCCATTTTCATGTTTGCATGATGAACTGAAACTTTCAGGAGATATGTTTTTTGTCTGTTTGTTTTTGTTTTGCCTCTTCAGAGAACTCAATAATTTTCTGAGTAGATATTTTATCCTTCGGGGACACATTGATTCCACTATAAAATAATGGCAGACTCTTATTCTAAATTCTGGAAAGAATTTGTTCTAAATTGTTAGAAGAATTTAAGGTAGCAACAATTCGAATCCAACAGGGGGTCAAAAAGAGTGACATCATTTTCATGCTCTTACTTTTGGGTCAGTACATTGGAGATTTTTATCTGTATGTGATCTGGGTATGAAAGAAAACCTGTTTGTTCACTTCTCATATCTAGGAAGGAGGCACTCTAGTGCAATCCATGGTTCTTTAATGTGATGTATAACTGAAAACAAAGGCGGTGAGAGGAGACACTGGCCACAGTGGTGTGGTTTTTGTTTATTTTCTGGTTTAGTAGGATCTACTTTTGCCTAAAGGCTCGTTAAGTATTTTATGAGGGTCAACTGAACTGATGATTTCTAGGTAGCCTTTATGTATATTCTATTTTATTTGTTTTGTTTCTCTTTCACAATTTCCCAAGTATGTACAAGAGGGGAAATGTCAGATCAAATCTGCTCTATTATAGACTCCAAAATATTGTGTTTTGTGGTGTCTAGAGTGATATTTTGGAACTTGATTTTGGTATAGTGTGTTTAGATAATTGTAGTTTCTTTTTTTTACTGAGCAAAAACTTCATTCTGATTTTCTCTACTTGATTCCATATTAACTAACATCTCTTGATTTTGAAAATCTATATCAATAACAACTATATTTTATTTCTCTGGTGCTGAAAACAAACAGTTGAGTTAAATTATGTTAACTTGAGCTAAAAAACACACACACAATTGAATAAAATTGTGAATTTTAGGAAAAACATATTCTTATTTTTTGTTTAATAATGTGGTTGGATCAATGGGAAAAGGAGATGACAGCTTTTAAAGGGAGGCCCCTTTCCCCTCCATTAAGTTTAATTGCAAACATTTCAGGCATAATGAATCACTGCTGACTTCAGGGCACGTCATCGTCATTCTGTGGTCATTGCGGCTGCTAGTGGGTGCAAGTTTTGTATCTTCCCCGAGTTGTGGGAAGAAAATTATAAGCCTAATTGTGAATATTGTAAGAGTCCTTTGTAAGTTGCTCATGAAAAAGAAAAGGAAAAAAAATCAAATAAGTTTTTTAGAACTTTTTGGCCTACTAAAACCTAACATTTTACTTTATAGAAGTTAAATAAATTATCTCCCCACCCTTCC
>NW_006293530.1:898517-909175 GCF_000327345.1 Myotis davidii | reverse complement strand
GCTACTTTAAGATGAGATATGAGAAGGGAACTTATTTTTAATATATAATGCTAATATTTTACCTGGAGTCATATAGTAATTTGGTAATTATTTTTAGCAAATTATTAAAATAAAATACATAAATAAATTTAAAGTTTTTGTGATGGAAAGATAGAAGGTGATTAATGTTGCCAAACTTCAAAGGGGTTGGGTGGCCAGGGGCGGCAGATAAAAAAGTCAGAAGTTTGAACTTCATAAACACATTTCTCTTTCATGTTATGTGTTCATCCTTTGCCTTCTCTCACATGGTCATGCGGCTTCAGGCTCTCCTTACAGATAGTTACAAAACAGATGCCTTCATTTTGACCGCTAATGAAATGTCCTTTTTTGAACGCTCCTGACTCCTTTTTCTAAAATATTGCCTTCTGCCCTTCTTTTACTCCATGACCTGCGTTGGTTATGTTGTAGCACTTTCCACTGAATCTGAGGTATATTCATGTACTATTACTATGTTAATGCGTCTTCCCAGATTGGAATGTAAGCTCCCTGAAGGCAGTGATTTTGGCTTTTTCTCTCTTTACCAGCACCTACAATAGTGTTTTTTTTTTTTTTTTTTTTTTTTTTGGTTCTGTGTATTAGTCAGATGGAACACTTTGAAAAGCCATTTACGAGAGACTCTAAAATGAACTTTGAGAGAACCACCATAACGTATTTTAAAAAATTGTTTGTGCAAAGCCCTGGGCAGTTCAAAGAGCCAAGCAAACAAAAGCTGTAAAATTACTTCAGTCATTCTCAAGTCTATAACCAACAGAATAAAACAATATTGGCTGCTTTGGGTTGATTGTAGAACTAATCAAGGCATTAGTAGAAGCCAATACAAGGCAGAATTGACTAGTCACTAGGAAAGAAAAAGAAAGTCATGGCTAGTGGGGTCACAGGGTCATGCTACCTAAAGCATCATGAACATGCAAATATTTTCTCATAGGAAACATTTTAATAGATACTTGCTAACTAGAGTCAGAAGGCAAAGATGAATAGAGAGGGATCACAATAAACCTAACCCTAACCTTAACACTAACCTTAACACTAACCCTAATTTAAATCCTAAAACAGAATAAATGTTTGTTTGTTTGTTTTTCTGTAGATTTAATGAATTAGTTTTGTATCGATTTGGATTAAATTCACTATGGTAAGTTCAGTGTTTAAGTAAAGAAGATAGAAATAATAGGGTTGAGCAATGAGACATTTATCTCGGTATGAACAGAAATGACTGCAAATTCTAGGGTGTTCATAGCTTCAGGGATCTGACAAAGACATAGACTTAGATTTAAGAAAAATGCAGAATAGTAATATAAAAAGACACGAACAAACCCCCGCCCACCATGTACATATTGCTGTATGTATAGGTATGCATAGAAATAAAAGAGAAAAATAATGAACGTTAACAATGTTTGGAAAATAACTAAAGTGTCTACTTTAAGATGAGAGATGAGAAGGGAACTTATTTTTAATATATAATGCTAATATTTTACCTGGAGTCATATAGTAATTTGGTAATTATTTTTTAGCAAATTATTAAAATAACATACATAAATAAATTTGAAGCTTTTGTGATGGAAAGCTAGAAGGTGATTAATGTTGCCAAACTTCAAAGGGGTAGGGTGGCCAGGGGCAGCAGATAGAAAAGTCAGAAGTTTGAACTTCATAAACACGTTTTTCTTTCATGTTATGTGTTCATGTTATGTGTTTCATGTTATGTGTTCATTCCTTCACATGGTCATGCGACTTCAGGCTCTCCTTACAGATAGTTACAAAACAGATGCCTTCATTTTGACTGCTAATGAAATGTCCTTTTTTGAACACTCCTGACTCCTTTTTCTAAAATATTGCCTACTGCCCTTCTTTTACTCCATGACCTGCGTTGGTTATGTTGTAGCACTTTCCACTGAATCTGAGGTATATTCATGTACTATTGCTATGTTAATGCGTCTTCCCAGATTGGAATGTAAGCTCCCTGAAGGCAGTGATTTTGGCTTTTTCTCTCTTTACCAGCACCTACAATAGTGTTGGGCACATAGTACTTGCTGCAAACGTAAATATTGAGTAGGAGAGAGAATCTTAGAGATGCTGTCTTGATTCTTCTGATTATACGCCCAGTCGTTGATTTCTTATCATTTTTACTTATTATATATCAGAACGGAAGGGAGAGGGCGAGAGAAAGATAGAAACCTCAGTGATGAGAGAGAATCATTGTTCGGCTGCCTGCTGCACACCTCCTACTGGGGATCAAGACTGCAACATGGCCATATGCCCTTGACCTGAATCAAATCCATGACCCTTCAGTCCACAGGCCAATATTCTGACCACTGAGCCAAACCAGCTAGGGCCTTATCATTTTTAGATATGACTAACCATAGAGAGTCTGAAGGAAGAAACCATTGCATAAGAAACTTGTCTTAGGCCCAAAAGCAACTTATTTCAGAAATACATATTTTAAAAGTACTTCTCAGCCCAGCAGGTGTGGCTCAGTTGGTTGAGCATCATCCCATGCACTGAGAGGTTTGTGGTTCAATCCAAGTCAGGGCAAATGCCCAGCACTGCGGCTTGAAACCCAGCAAGGTTCATTCAGGAGGCAGCCTACCAATGTTTCTGTCTCATGCTGTTTCTCTCTCTCCCTCTCCCTCTCCCTTCCTCTCTCTCTAAAAATTCAATAAAAAACATATACAAATATTTCTCAATCATAATATCGAACTTAAATTTTTCTTGTCCCCATATTTTTTATTTACTTATTTACTGCGCCTTTTTAAATGTATATGGCAACAAGAATAAATACATTCAAATGTGTTGGATATTGACTAAAATCTTTATAATTACAGTGTTTATTTCTTTTTAGAGCTTTTTATGCCAAATAAAAATCAATATGAAATTCTGTTTTTTGTTCAGAATTGTAGTTTTGTTGATGCCCTCTTCCTTACGTGCCCTTCGTAGTACAGCATGTGTCAGCTTTTAGAGCACATTACACCTGCTGTTAATACAATAAATCTCTAAAGATAGAATCTTTCAGAACTTCAACTGAAATGCAAATATTGGGGAGGCCTATTTATTGTTGTACCTACAGTGCAAGAAAACTTGCAAGATGCTGATTTCTTATTGGTCTCTCCTTGACTATTTTATCATCAACACTCCAAAAATTAATTTGATTTTGTTGTTGCTTCATTGAGTGTCTAGCTTTATCTGTAAAAGATGTATAACACGACCAAGGAAGCAAGGGGGATAGTGAATTTAAATTGCAAATAATTCAACTAAGTATATTATATATTATTATTAATCTTATAATTGCTGGACACCAAAAGTAGATTTCAAAATAACCAAGTATGTTAATGACAGAGAATTAATGTTTAGGTAAATATTAATTTCTGACATAGGCTTACCTAGGGAAAAGTTTGTTTTCATTTGAACAACTGAAAGTGTTTCTAATCTGAATGGTTTCTAGGTGCACATGTAAATTAATTAATCACCATGAGGAATATAACCTAATTTTTATGTGACAGTTTAGAATCTTTGAGTGTTTCAGGGCATTTTATAACCTCCTGAGATGTAAGTGTTGGAAGTATGTCTAAAATTGTGGAAATATTTGTAAGAATGCAGCTCCCAGGACCCCCAAGGCCTAGCACTCCGAGTTTTAAAAGTATTTCTCTAAGAATTCTCATGCACCCACAATTTTGAGAAATACCCTTTGGCTATATTATGACAGACAAAATAATACAATAACAGTACCAATCATGGCAATATTAATGTGAATCTTTAATATTCCAAATGTGCCTATTATTTGCCACCATTCTAATCATGGTACCTATATTAAATTATAGCGACAATAATGTTATTCATACTTGTCTCTAATATTCCAAACCTGCTTATTATTTACTAGTATTCTTATCACAGTACATATATTAACTTTTTTAAAAATATATATTTTATTGATTTTTCACAGAGAGGAAGGGAGAGAGATAGAAAGTTAGAAACACCGATGAGAGAGAAACATCGATCAGCTGCCTCCTGCACATTTCCCACTGGGGATGTGCCTGCAACCCAGGTACATGCCCTTGACCGGAATCGAACCTGGGCCCCTTGAGTCCGCAGGCCGACGCTCTATCCACTGAGCCAAACCAGTTCCGGCAAACTTCTTTACTAATTGCGATGATCCTGTATAGTAGAGACTATTGCAAACTTCACTTTACTATTGAAAGTGTGGCACGGAGAGATTTAAATATTTAACCAAGTATCACAGCATGTATGTGGCAGAGGCTGGAGCCAGCAGCGGAATTAAGGGAGCCTGTATTCTGAGTTTGCTATATTAGCCTTTTCAGAATTCTCCATGCCTCATCCCTGCCAGGCACAGAGGGTTGGAGGTGAACACACCACAGTCCACTCCCAAAGCGCTTTAAAGCCTAGTGGGAGACCAGACAGATATTGAGACAAATGCAGCTTTGATTGAGGCATAAGATGACCATGAAGAGACAAACGCCCTTCATCTCTATAGAGGAATCTGGGCAGAGGGGAAAACTCAAAGACTGAGTGGAAATGGCAGATAAGATGACAGCAGCATTGCAGACAGTACCAGCCGTGCCTGCTGAGTCACAGAGCGTTAGAGCGGGCATGTGTAGAAAAAGTCATTTAATGGGACACAAATGCAGTGTGTCAGATGAGGGCAAGTAGAAGGTGGCAAAGTTGGGGAGGTAGATCAGTGCAAATCATGGAGAAAGCGCTTTACTGGCCATGCCACGTCCAATGGCCAATGTTACACAGATTTTAGTCTATAACAACAGTGCCCCCTTGAGTTGTGCAGGATAAAACTAACACTAATGCAGGCAATGGTGGGGGCGGGGTGCATGCTCATGGGCTGTGTTAGCGTGAAGTGATAAAATTAGATGTGATGCAAGTTTACACTGGTGCTCTAGTCCTCAAGAAAGCATGCAAGGAAGATCAGACCCACGTAAAATACGAGTGGATTTGAGAAGACCTGGTCAAGCATGATTTGATCTCATGGCAGGGGATTTTTTTTTTCAAAATTAACCATTTAAGGATACAGTGTAGACAGATCTTAAATACAGCCCTCTGTTAAGAAGTTCAAGGTTCTCCTAGACTCTTCCCTCAGGATCCTTAACCATATTAATGCCTTTGTAAAGTTTTCTACTGACGGCAAGGACCCCACAAGAAAATAAATCACCTTCTCTCAGTTATAGCAATTTAACGAATTCCATGAGCCCTGTTATAACCACGATTCCTTAACCTGTTACACAGAGGGTCACATTGTTTTCTCTGCTTATCTAACCCATTTGGCAGGTTTGTGGAGGGGTGACTCTGTGTAGATAAAGGTGAAATGGGATGCGTTACCTGCTTCCATTTACAAAACTATGCTATCATGCTCTTCCTTAAAGGTAAATTTTTTAAATTGCATTTTCCTGAAGTGGGACAGGTTTTATTTGCTGGCTTTTTTTAAAAAAAAAAAATATGGAGACAGTTGATTTACATAAAGGATAGCAATAACACTGTGCTTGTTTGTATCAGGAATTATAAATATGGGGGATAATGATTAGTACATGACTTTTAAATTAATTTATGTTTGGGTTGGAGGACCAGTAAAATCTCTGAGTTTACACTTGACCTTGGCCACTTTCCAGAAATACAGAAGCAATCTTATACAAACAGATGATAAGAATATCTTAAGTGTTTGGGTGAGTGAGCAGAAAGGTACCCGATGAGTGAGTTTCAGTGTCAGCTAGTGCGATGGGCGCTGGTGAAGAATAAAACAGAGAAACTGTCTGCATAAATAGGGCCCCTGAGGTATTGATAACTATTCTCAGCTCATTGTTCACACGTGTAGCATTTGCCTCACAGCTGCCCAGTCTTGCTTCTCCCCTATATTGTCCTTATCTATTATTGCATAACTCGGCCTAGCACAATGGCTTGAGGGGGTCAAGAAATGTGTTTTAAATTGAGCAAACATTTCCCAAGTCATTTCTACTCTACCCATGCCTATGGAAATAGGCCGACAAAACATGGGGCATTATGAAAGAGGACACTGGAAAGCTAATAGAATATTTTCCTGCTGGCAAGGGATAGGTTCCATATATATTCCTATGCTGATGTGTACAATCGTGGTCTGTGTATTTCAAGAAAATGAAAAGATATGCAAAGCTAGTGCCCAATAGATAAGATTGGAGTGAAGATGCTGCACTTTCAATTAGAATAAAAAGCATCGGTGAAGGTGTAAAAGTATATAATAGATGCTTGTGGTTGTAAATGAAACCAATAATGATCCTGGTATTCATAGTTATTGTATGTGGGCTTCTAAATTGTATACTCCCTCCTTACATCTCCCAAGTAGCCTGTAAGATAGAGAGTATAATCGTTTCTTGTTCTAGGAAAAGGTGTTGAGCCTAAGAGAGATGGCATAACTAACCACAGTCAAGGGGAGAGTGAGTTCTTGGACTCAGATCTGCCAAATTCACAGATGTTTAAATATCACCTCTGAAGAAAAATGTTAAGCTTAGTTGAAACAAAGTGTGTGACATTTAGTATACATTCTAGGGAATACTGATCCATGTGCTGAAGAACTTCTGGGGCTTCAGTGGGTGGTTGTTGTTGTTGTTGTTTGTTTGTTGTTGTTGTTTTGTGTGTTTGTGTGTGTGTGTGTGTGTGTGTGTGTGTGTGTGTGTTTAATTAAAGGGACCTATAAATGGGTTTGGAAAAGATTTGAAAGTGTTATTCAATATCAACTAATTTGGTGCTGCCTTTATCTTTAAAGGTGAACTAGGGAAGACCCCTTATGTCTCCCATGAAGTTCCCCTTCATCTCCTCCCAGGACCATTCAATGCTATTACCTCTCAAACAACCTGCACTGCCTTAGACTCAAAAAATGGAAACATTTAAAGGTATGATTAAAGTTGTGTTTGTGGTAAGATTTAGAAAATGAGTTACTAAATATGGTCAGGAAGGAAAAAACCTGGAGCAGGGTGGTAGAGGTAGAATATACGTCAGAAATTCCATTAGCCCCTATGACAATTTTCTACTAATAAAAATAGTACTCACAATGGAACATTCCTGATGTATACCATATTCCAGATCAAACTATTATGATAGTACAGCTATCTATATAAAGTATGTATGTCCGTATAGGGATTAGACAGAGCAGGATTAAAGACCTTGAAGAATTTAAAGAAGAATGAACAATTGTCACTGTGATTGTTTATTAACAGCAATTGTTTATTCATTTCTATATTTATTTTGTCTAATCTGTATTTCCCCATTACAGAAAATATTGCTGTAAAAATCCAAATGGTTTTCAATGTGCAAGGTTGTGGAAAATAGTACATTAAGAAAGCTTCTATTTATTTATTTTTTTATGAGAGTTGCTAGTTTGCAAACTTTTTACTTCTTGAGAATGGGAAAGAATGAACACACTGACAGAGCACATTCATATCTTATAGTTTTATATATATATATATATATATGTAACTATGTTTGTGAACTAAATAACAAATTATGACCACTGGTAATAATATACTGATATAGTTAAAAGCTATTTTTAAATGTTGAACAAAATGATACCAGTAAAGTCTATCTGCAGCCTTTGCTCTTCCTGTGAACGCCAGTATTTCAATGAAGCTTTTAAAGGCAGAGCAGATTGAGATGTGGAACATGATGCACTTAGATGCATATTATGTCCCGGTGCTCAGGTCGCTCATGTCTATTGTAATAATTACAGCTACATTTAAAAAAACACCTGATGTGGAAAGCACTGAGTTAAGTGCTTTCTACACTCTACATTAATCAGTTCTCATAATGATTCCATAAGGGGATATCATTGTTATCTCCATTTTTAGCAAATGAAGAAATTTAGCTAATTCATTAACTTAATTGATAATTAATATAAATTAGCCACATTAAGCCAAGAGGGGACATAAAGTTTTCAGGTTTCTAATTATAAGTCTAAGATTTGAACCATTAGGTTATTAAAATACGGGGTGTCTTAAGTGAATTAATAGAAGAGATCTAGTTTATGAAATAAACATAATCTAAATTCATTTACTTTTCAAATTGACTAACCAATAAATGTGTATGATGGGGCATGTGAAAATGAGACAGGTTGATTACTCATACACATTCAGATATTTTACTCTGTGTATATAGGGCCTATATTTTTTATTAAAGGGATTGGAAAGTTTCCACTATACACACAGGTTGGAAAAGCCTTTTAAGGCTCACAAGTGCACAGATAGACTGTTATGGATACAGAAAAACTTCAAGACAAACTATAAATATCTCCAGATGACTCCATACTAGTGGTTGAAGAAGGGAATAATTGGTGTTAAAGAGCTATTCCAATAGAAAAAGAAAAACAATTCAATAAGAAAAAGAATACAATCAAAATTTTCATGGAATAAGACTGCCAGTAAAAATGAATTTCTGCTTTATGTTTATGGGGATAATAATTAAATGTATTGCTTGGTGACAAAATATCTAAAACAAAATATCTGTAATATATAAATGTTACCTATTATATATATTCCATATATACATTATATATATATATATATTCCAAATATAATATATTTGGGGATAATTTCAAGTGATATACATAAAAAGTAATGTGTGATACAGTCAATTAAAACTTGATCTCATTCATGTAACACAAAGTAGCTCTATAGTGACAGCTAATCCATTGTAGAATACAATGCTCTGATAGGCCCAGGGAAGATTTATAAGGGACAGAAAATAGATTGTTATAACCACTGATACTTTAGTAGCTGATGATAAAGTAGCTAGAGATAGACTAGAATTAATTCAGAGACAGTTGCCTTTCCTTGGGTACCAGGCACAGCTGACTGGTAGGTAGGTGCTATATAATTTCTCCAGGTCTATTCTTCTGCAGTCTTTTAAGCCAGCCTGCACATGCCTGGATCTAGACACACAAGTAATCCAGCTCCTCTTCTTTTCTAAACTAATGTTCACACTGCTGATCACCATATAGTAGAAGGTTATGCAATCATTTAGGAGGTCTTGTCTATATATTTTAAATTAAATACATATGAAGGAGCTGACAGTGTCCAAATGCATCTCACATGATGGGTAGCAGTATTGTGATAATTTTTATTTGAACCATAGATGTATGGAAGGGGCGTAGGTTGGGCAGCAGAGAGTTACAGAGGCTTGTGTATGGGTCATAAAGTAAAATGTATTTCTGACTGTGGATGGAGACTAAAAAAAAAAAGAAGAACATTGCCCTAGACCAGTGTTCAGCAAACTGTGGCTCACGAGCCACATGCTGCTCTTTGGCCCCTTGAGTGTGGCTCTTCCTAAGCTTTAGGAATATCCTAATTAAGTTAATAACAATGTACCTACCTATATAGTGGCCCCTTGAGTGTGGCTCTTCCTAAGCCTTAGGAGTACCCTAATTAAGTTAATAACAATGTACTTACCTATATAGTTTAAGTTTAAAAAATTTGACTCTCAAAAGAAATTTCAATCATTGTATTGTGGATATTTAGCTCTGTTGACTAATGAATTTGCCAACTACTGCCCTAGACCATCTATCTTCAGGGAAAAGATCAAAACTCCCAGTGAGGTCTCCCTAGTCCAATTTTTCAGACTCTATTTGGGAACATGATTTATTCCACTTTCTTGTGTCTGTAGAGACATCCTTTCTTCATTTTATCCTGTGACAAAAACTTTATTCTGGCACATGGGCAAGAAAGCCTTCTAATTATCTATATTGTGACCAGTCCAGCTCCTATGCTATTTCCAACTTAATTTTTCCCAATTACACTCCCGCTCTTTAACATTTCTCCCTGTAATTAAGGTTATTGTAAGCTTTTTAATATGGCATAACAATTCTTTAGCAATTGGTCATTGCCAATGTTTAGAGCCTCATTCTCTATCACTATTATACAAACACATAAGATTCAGTAGAACCAGAATATTTGCTGGACCCAGAACATCTGAGGGGATTTCAGACATCTGTGTTCAGGCTTAGTTCTGTTCTTGATCACCTTTTATTCTTCCCTTTGTTTAAATCCATAAGCCTTAAATTTGTTCATGAAATCTCTATTCATTCATGTTTTCTTCTGTGGGAACTTCATTGATATGTCCCATGCCAACAACAGCAAGATGGTTCTCTTTTCTCCCTAATTATACGTACAAGGCTGTTTCTTCCATTATATCTTATATAACTTTTTTATTCCAGGAATGTACTTGGACCTTAGTAAGATATTAATACATACTTGTTGAATCAATAAATTTCATGTCTTGAAATATATATATATATCCTAGTATATAAAAAGATAAAAAGCCAGGGGATGTCATGACCAAAACAACCAGATGGATGACCAAACAGCAGGCTGCATGGGGTGATAGGCTGGCGGGGGCGGGGGGGGGTTAGTGAAGGATGACCAAATGACTGAACAAGCAGGCTGTGTGGGGTGACCAAACCAGCAGGGGGGGGGAAGTTGGGGGCAATCAGGTAGGCAGATAGGTGAGCAGTTAGGAGCCAGCAGACCCAGATTGTGAGAGAAATGTCTGACTTCCAGTTTAGCAGTCGGACATCCCCCAAGGGGTTCCAGATTGGAGAGGGTGATGGTGGGCTGAGAGACATATCCCCACCCCCACCCCCACCCCCA
>NW_006293530.1:894366-898457 GCF_000327345.1 Myotis davidii | reverse complement strand
AAGGAGCCAGCAGACCCAGATTGTGAGAGAAATGTCTGACTTCCAGTTTAGCAGTCGGACATCCCCCAAGGGGTTCCAGATTGGAGAGGGTGATGGTGGGCTGAGAGACATATCCCCACCCCCCCCCCCACCCCCCACAAATTTCGTGCACCGGGCCTCTAATATAAAATAAGAGTCAAGACTCAAAAATGTATTGAATTAGCCATTCTTCTTAAAGTATTAAGGAAATAAACACACACTCAAATTATTGTTTTCAATTTTTTTAAAACAAGCCAAAATGAGTAATATGCTTGATTTTTAAAATAAAATGTGACCTTTATTATTTTACAGAATTGTATTCACCTTCCTTGTGGAAATAATAAAGAACTTTTCTTTCTTTGAACATGCACCATAAATTAGGTAATTTTCCTCAGCATGTAGTTTTTCAGTCACACTACTGCTGTAATAGATAATCAAAGGGGGGTTGAATTCATATCTTACAAATGTAATCATAAATAGATATTTCACACTAATGCTGGCAAGTGTGACCTGAAATATTGGACGCATATGTAATGTAAAGAGATTAAGCTGACATTTGTGTTTCTGATAGTGAGGTGTGGATTCCAGAGACACAGAGAGTTAAAAGATGATGGACCTGCGTGTCAAAATGCCGTGTTAAAGAGCAGGTGTGGGGAGGGCAGGCAATGAATACACTTTATAAAACCTTCTTGTTGAGCCCTATTGGGCTTGAACAATGTCCTGTATAATGGTTTTATTTTTTTCCATTCTCCTGCTCTTCATTTTTCCTTTCTTCATTCTTTCCTCCTTCCTTTTCTCCCTCTCTCCATGCTTTTTCCTCCCTCTCTTCCTCCCTCATCTTTGTTTTCCTTCATTCTTCTTTCTGTCTAACCTATCTCCTTTTCTCTCTCTCTTTTTATTCTGCATTATTTGATTACTTTTCCTCTAGAACCTGCATGCCCTGGCTGAGTTAAATCTCTAATTACAGTTGCTTTATTGACATGGGCTTTTTGCCACATACACACACACACACACACACACACACATACACACACACACACGCATCCTGTTTCATTTTACAAATCTCAGTCTGTTTCTTAACTTTACTCGGGGTGCTTTTGACCCTATTCTATAGTCTAGCACACATCCTTGGAATTTAGAAAATTCAGTAATTATCCTATGCCCTTCCAGACTTCTGTAAGTAGTCTTGCAGCAGGTTGAAACGGCATACGTTTTGACAGCCAGATGCAATATTTCTTCCTGATTGCATAGCTCATAGTCACTTAATAATGCATTGTTTTCTGAAGTAAAACTCGGTGGAGGTGCAACATCTGGTTTCTGGTGAAAAAGCCTGACTTAATTTACTCAAATCCCTGGTGTGATTTACAAAGCACCAAAGAAGGTGGAACACTTTGACACATTGTAGAATACCGACCGACTGTGTCTACATTGGCAAGGGTTTCCTCAATGGCTCATTTAAAGCAATCAGGGAATCTTTTATTTGGTACCACCTAACAGCCAAAATGTTTACTTTTCTAAATGAAAACCTTTTTCTTTGGGTGAAAACATTTCCAAAAAAAAAAAAAAGAAAAAGAAAAAGAAAGAAAAAAAAAGTAAATGAATTGGACATTAAAGGCAAAAACAATGTTTTCCTTTGAAGAGTGGAAATTGTGAAATGTTTTCCAAATATCCCCAAACATTATAAAGAAAATGCAAGCCCTTGCTATATTCCTGGTCTGAGCACCATTATTAGTAAAATTTCAAGCATGTTCAGATTTTCAGGCAGGCTACCAATTCTTGCAGTGGAAATTTGGATTTGAAAACACATCCAAATGTCAATAGTCAAGAGAAAACTGATGTGAAGAAAATCATCAGGCTAATTGAGATCAGCCCTGGCATACATGCATATTTTTCTGTAAATTACAAACAAAAGAGAATTTCAATGCTTCAGGTTTTTATTTCCATTTATTTGCTGCTTAGATATAGCAAATTATGATTTTAAGTTAATTCATATTTAATTCACATATACTAACTACCCAATACATAACGTGATAGGTACTCTCAAGGAAAAAATAAAAATGTGGTGTTGGGCTATGGAAAATGTCTTTGCCATAATTATTTTTTTCTAACTTGTATAGTAATTGGTACACAGACAGGAAGATACCACCAGGATTCATGCTTGTTGAGCTCATCATAACAAAATCAGTGAGGTCTCAGTTAGTGATCTAAATAAATAAAACTCAATTTCTACAACAAACATAAATGAATAAATAAAATTTCCTAAAAAAATAAATGGGAATTATTGTTTTAAGTTTAAATGAACTATAACAATAAATATTACAGTGAATATAGAAAGTCACACAAGAACTTTTTATAAACTTTACAATTTTAGGACAGATTAAGTCTAAAATTGACATGAAGTAACTTCCATGCCATCATGGCTAATTATAATGTGACTGACATCAAGGTCTCTACTAGTTAATGATTGTCAGATTTTGCTGTTATCTAGTATATATCAAGTCATAAGGTCAATGGGTGTACTTCATTCTCAGTCTTGTGTCAATACGTATATTTAAATTTTACATCTTTGTTTGACTTTTACAATCAAGAATAAATTTGAAGAATTCAAACTTTATAATTTTGAAATTGTACACTGTTAATAAATTATGATAGGATCTGTCATATCAATTATTTTATGTAACTCTTTGTAACCTCCCAGCTGGCAATATTATTGTTCCTTTTTAGCAAGATGAAACAAGGCAGGATACATTCCATTGCATTGGAATTTTAATAAAAGAACAAGAATATGTGTTCCTTCTGACAATTTACATCCACTCTAATAACAAAATATGTGTTTTAACATGACTCACTATTAAATGCAATATTCTGCTCAGATCTACCACAAAGATTATTCAATATTCATTTTGAGCCTTACTTTTCTTATGTTTTAAATGCAATGCAATCACTTACTTTGTAATATGTTTGTGAGTATTAAATGTGAAAATTCCTGCAACTTATTAAGTAAGTACTAAAAGATTGTGGGGTTCTTACTTTGTAATATGTTTGTGAGTATTAAATGTCACAAATGTGAAAATTCCTGGCACTTATTAAGTACGTACTAAAAGATTGTGGGGTAAAATGAGAAGATACACAAGATGGCATTGCTGATTAATTTCACACTTTACATATGAACATATGTATACAGATCATTTCCTACAAATAATTTTGCATTTCCTACAAAGCTTAGGTCATGTTAAAGACTTTGTTTTTTATTCTGAATGAGATAAGGACTTAATAGAGTATGTTGAACAAGGACAGATATGGCTAGCAGTAGTTAAATGACATAAATTATTGGCCTCAATAGAAATAAACGTATCTTAGACTATTGTGGTAGTTGTGAATAGGATATGCAGCATGTGAAAAGAAGGCTAAGTCAAGGATGACTTCAAGTGTTTCCTTAGCATAAATTATTGCAAATGTAGAGTTGCTATTTACTAAAATGGAAAGCCAAAACTAAGCTAGTTGGAATGGGGCAGATAGCCAACTTAGAGAAACTTCTTGAATATCCAATGGAGATGTACAGTAGGAGGTGAGGGACAGATATGGCTAGCAGTAGTTAAATGACATAAATTTTTGGCCTCAATAGAAATAAACATATCTATTGTGGTAGTTGTGAATAGGATATGCAGCGTGTGAAAAGAAAGCTAAGTCAAGGATGACTTCAAGTGTTTCTTTAGCATAAATTATTGCAAATGTAGAGTTGCCATTTACTAAAATGGAAAGCCAAAACTAAGTTAGTTGGAATGGGGCAGATAGTCAACTTAGAGAAACTTCTTGAATATCCAGTGGAGATATACAGTAGGAGGTGAGTGACAGTGATTAGAGATAAATGTGAGATTTTTATATATATATATATTTCAGAGAGGAAGGAAGGAGGGAGAGAAAAAAAATCAATGATGAAGGAGAATCATTGATTGGCTGCCTCCTGCACGCCCCACGCTGGGGTTTGAGCTAGGTCATGTGCCCTCACTAGGTATAGAACTGTGACCTCCTGGCTCATAGGTCAATGCTCTACCACGGAGCCACACCATCCC
>NW_006293530.1:878346-893634 GCF_000327345.1 Myotis davidii | reverse complement strand
GTATATTTTTATTGATTTCAGAGAGGAAGAGAGAGAGGGAGAGAGAGATAGAAACATCAATGATGAGAAAGAATCACAGATTGGCTGCCTCCTGCACGCCCCACGCTGGGGTTTGAGCTCGCAACTGGGCATGTGCCCTTGACCAGAATCGAACTCGGGTTTCTTTCAGTTCGCAGGCCAATGCTCTATCCACTGAGCCAAGCTGACCAGTGCTAAATATAAGATTTCTTAATCATATATAATAAAAGCCTTATATGCTAAGTGTCTGACCATTCATTCCACCCTTCGACCAGTCGATATGATATGCACTGACTGGTAGGTTAGCTTGCTTCTGGGGTCTGGCCGATGGGAACTGGGCAAGATGGGCCAGCCTTTCCTAATTTATAAAAGGCTAGGCGACTGGCTGGTAGGTATGATGTGCACTGACCACCAGAGGGCAGACACTCAATGCAGGAACTGCCGAGCGACAGCAACTTTGCAGAGTGCCTTCTCATACTCCAGGACCCCTCAGGGGATATTAGAGAGCCGGTTGCGACCTGATCCCCGCAGGTCAGGCTGAGGGACCCCACCAGTGCATGAATATGTGCACCGGGCCTCTAGTTTAGTGGTAATGTTTAAACCTATAACATTCAAATAATCACTTCTAGAAATTAAAAAAAAAAATTAAAGAACCAAGTCTTAGAATATGTAAATGTTTAGAGTTTGGGAAAATGAAAAGATGCAACAACAAAGCTGAAACTGAAAAACATCTTGAATCAGCAATTAGAAACAAATATAATTCTAAAAGTTTATTCAGGCAATATTTCCTAAACTAATGGAATTCTTTTCAAATAAATAGGTTCGTGTTCAAATATGGTTTCAACATTCTTCATACTATGTCACCCTCTGAAATTCTTGATGAATATTTCTATATTAAAAACTCTGGGAAATCCAATAGCAAATGAACCTATTCAAAACTCTTAACATGATATTTTAAACAATATTAATTATGAAAGCATTTTGTTTTTAATAGCAGCTGAATAATTTCATGCTCCTAATAATATTTTTCTGTTTCTTTGCCACATACTCCTAGAATGCATATTTTGATATGACTTTCGTATTCCTTTAATATTAATAGCTAATAATATTGTCTCCAAATTTCTTTGCTCCTACAATAATAGAAATAGGGAGAAGTATCTACACTTGGGATATCTTTTTTAATTTCAAACTGAATAGAACCAGATTACAAACTGAAGGATAAAAGTAAAGGAAAAAGACAATTAAAGATGACTACAAGATTTCAGCCTTAGCAGCTAGTTAAAGTTGTTACCTGTAAATGAGATGGGAAAGGTTTGGAAGGTGAGTGTGGGATCAGGGTTGCTTTGTAGAAGAGGGACCAAGTTAAATTTGAGATGCTTTTTAGACACTGAAATGGATACCTCTAAAAAGGTTCTGAATCACAGCCAGAGAAAAGTTATGACAAGGAAAATTTTGGAATGATAAACTTTAGATATTATTTATGTCCTAAACAGAATGAGATGGCCGAGGCTGAGAACAGCAAAGAACAGAAGCATTTCATGCTGAACCTCTCCCCAATATATGAAAAGAAACGTTATAGATGGGATGGGAAATAACAGTGATTTTCCACTGGAAGTCTTGATATCAGAAGACCACAAGTTAGTAGTAGTAGGAAACATATTACCAACAGGTGAACCTCCTGCTGTGGTCACTCATAAACTGATGATGGATGGGTCAAAGTAAATAATTGCAAGTTGCATTTCATCTATTTGTTTCTCATGTACCACTAACAGCTTCTCCCTTTCTCTCTACCTACTTTCCCATGTCTGTCTGTCTCTTCACCTCCTCTTTCCTAACTTGTTGATCTAGTATGTAATAGAAAAAGTGTATTACACTTAATATGTGGAACACTAAAATGCAGACTCAGAGCATTTACGTGACTTTAAAATGTCTACCAATATAATCGTTTAAAATATAAAATGCCTGACAATTAATTGTTTAAGTATTATATTCAGTAGATCATTTTTCCTAGTGCATTTCTTTATTAACCAATTAGAGAAATTGGATTATTTTATAAGCATATTCATTTTTTTGTCAAATATTTTTTGAAATGCTTTTACATGTTTATCTTTGTTTCTTTTCTGTGTTGATTGATGTTTGACTTTGTAAAATTAATGGTTTTGGCATCATTTAGGCAGTTATAGTTTTGGGACAGAGTTAGTCATCAAACATGAAGGAAAGGTTGATAACATTTGTTAAAAGACTTGAATAATTATGTTTATTTTTAAATTAAACTGAGGAAAGTCAGATTTCATATTCACAGTTACAGGAAAAAAGAAAAAAAAGTCTTATTTCTCCACTGAAAAATGACAGCAATGCACTTATGGGGGCTGCTTGCTTCTGTTTTGGAAATGAAGTTGCCCAGTTGGCAATGTGGCGATAGGTCCCAAATAGTGAACGTGATTTAGACAATGTTTTCCCTGAACCCAGTTGGCACATTTAGGGCCATTTATAAGTTCTATAACTTTTTTGTTATTTCTGTATATTACACAGAGAAATCAGACTCAGAGAGGTAAAATGATGTATTGGTTGAATAATCATTGGGATACAATTTAAACCCCTTCTCTAAGCTCTACATCAAGAGCTCTTGCTTTGGGACCACCTTTCAGTCTATCCACCTCTACTGTGACTAGCTGATTCTCCTGCTGCATGGCCATGGTCTTTCTCTTATTACATGCTGGTCAAGAGAAGTCATACAATTAGTACATGTCCATGATAAAAGACATTATAAGATAATAAAATAAAGCTGGCATTGCTGATCAGGCTCTGACAAAGCTTCCTGCATTCTATATTTGTTCTTTCTATACAGAATGAAAAGAATGAAGAGTCAGAAAGTCTGAAGCACAGGATGTTTTCTAAGGAACTGGAACATTGTCAGGGCATGGAACAGTGTTTGGTGTGGTTGACTTTGGTAGTGCTTCAGTGAATTTCAATGCAGCATGCCCAAGAGTATATAGGAGAGCTATCAATACAAAGACACATTTGTGGTCATATAATTATTTCATGGCCCCTGTAGAAACTTTGAAAAAATAGAAATATTTCAAAAGATAACAAAATCTAATCTTTCAAAAGGGACACCATTGAAAATATTTTTGGTAGATTATCAGTTCATCTATTATTCCATAAATCCCATATTTCATAGACTTTCCTGCATTTTTTCTTGTCACATTTTACTGCAAGCTTATTATCAGCTTATTTAAATGTGTTAATATATATTGCAATGAAGTGACATTATCACATGGTATGTAAATATAATACAGTTATTTGCTGCCCTCCTGTTGAGGTTTAGATTGTTCTACATTTGTTGTGAATGAAATCATGGTGACTATGTTGATAGCTAAGTCTTACAATGAAGATACTTAATACTTAAAAATAAAAGATATTTATTTTCTAAATTATCTTGTATTTTCTCACCTTTGTTATTTAAGTTGGCACAATCAGTAGTAAAGGGAATGTCATTTTATAAGTCCATTCTTTGAGCTAGTTGATGAGAAATTGGCAACACAACAAAATATTTCATTGGATTAAATTTTTAGAAAAATGTTGATGAGTTTTGTAAAGATAAAACAGGCAAGTATGCTTTGAACCCAGAATTTTTTAATATTAAGTCCTGGGCCTGGAAAAATAGTGCAATGTTGACTGCAAATACTTTAGCATGATAAGGGCTAATCACTTCAGAAATAACCTCTGTTTTCTAAGTTCTAACATGACTGAACTAAATCCCTCCCAGAATTTTTTTTGAAAGTTTTATTTTTTCCCTGTAGGCATGATGTTAGTCATTATGTTGCAATTTTGATTATGTGTAGAATATTCATATTTATGTATTTGCTGACACCACATCCTGTCATGTTTCGAATGCACATGAGTGAGTAGATAATGATGGTGATTTATTATAAAAGTAAAAGCATGACTTAAAGTCACCTGAAAGAAAATCTTTACTCCATCTTTACTCCGAAGCCAGTTGATATATTTAGGGGCATTAGTAAGCTTGATAGCTTTTGTTCCTTCTGCATTCTCTTAAAATATGGAAATGTTAACCCTTATAAATATGGAAAAATTAGAGACAGTCCTGTTAATTCATTATTTTAGGAACTTCCAAAAGGGGAAAGGGACATTATTTATTCACACATAATATATTGAGTAGTTGGCATGCATAAGTTATCATGACTCAAAACTATAAAATAATTAAATATTTTAAGACCTAGATATTAATAAATAGTATAATGCATTTATTGATCTTTGAGCGTGGGTGTGGATATCTGCATTATTGGACATTTCTAGTTTATACAGGACTGATCAAAGTGGCAATTTACATCAATCGTGATAGTGAATTGATGTCATGAAAATCATATTGTGTCAATGCCTTTTAATTAGAATTATGCCAGTGAATTTTGCTTAATTTAACTGAAATAAATAAAATTTGTTAAATTCAACTGGCCTAGGGTAACACTGGGGTATTTTAAAGCCCTCATCATGATTCTCATTGCATTCAGGAATAAAGCTATGCCTCGGAAGAAAGAGAAGTGATGTGCAAAAAGTAGGCTATCTCTATTAGAGAAAACTCCAAGAAACATGAGGCACTAGGGCAAGATGATCAGGGGGAAAAATGACAGTGGCTGTTAGGGGTAAAAAACAAAGGCCTCATTGATCAAATTCCTTAAATCAATGGCAGAAAGTGAAGTATGTGATCAGTTGACAATCAGAGCAACTAGAACAGTTTTCATCATGCAGAAGTCAATCTCTGAACACATAAAACAACAAGTCCCCGATTCCCCTTATCCTCAACTGCTAGAAACTACCATTCTGTTTTCTGTCTCTGTATTTGACTACCATGGATACCTCATGGTAATTGGAATCATACAGTATTTATCTTTTTGTGACTGATTTATTTCACTTACCATAATGTTCCCATGGCTCATCTATTAGTAGCACACTTCCAACCCTGCCCTTAGGATTTTGCTACCCAAAGGTCACACATTTTTCAGACAAAGCTCTTTCCCAGAACGAAGGTCACCCTATTACTTTTTGTATAGGGATGACTCAGAAGAAATCTTGCATGGTACTTATTGCTTTTCATCAAGGATTATCTAAGAAATTTACTGCAGTACCTGAAATGCAATGTAGCCATGTTTCTTATCATATTCAGCAATTTTATTATGCCTAAGTTGAATTTATCTTAATGCTTAATTTAAAATAAAAAATAATGGCAAAAATAGTAATATTTTAAAAAATACATAGCTTAATCACCACTTTGCATTAAAATATCTAGGAAAATCAATTTTCACTTGGCTTGTTTTGTATTGTAAAAATGAGCGATACACTTATTTTTTTTTCTTAGCAGTTGTTACAATTAAGTCATTGGATTATACCCATTTCCCAGATGGGGAATCTGAAGCAAATAATTTATGTAGATTATGGGTGAAACCCAGGCCTTGTTAGGAAAATAAGATCATTTCTATTTTAGCATTTTGCCTCAAAAAGAAAACGTTCCTAAGAAAGTACAATTATGTCTGTATTTTTAGTTTGTTTCAGAAATTTAACTTCAGTATGACATAAAATGTACTTCATAGTTCTCCCTTATAGTGATTATGTTGTAAAAAAATAGTTTATGTTGTAAAAAAAATAGTTTTTGAGTTTTCAAAAAACTGTATAAATGTTTCAAAACTCACACATATTCATACACTGATCATAATTTTTTATTTCTTTTTCTTAAGGGAAGGTAGAGAAGAATAATAAAAAGAATAAATAAAAGAAAAAAATAAAATCAAGTGAGATCCCACCCTTCCCACATATGTCATTCAAATTCATAGTCACAGCACAATTGAGAGGTGGAGTTATCTCATTTAGAAATGAGAAAACTGAGAATCAGAGAGTATTAATTTGCAAAGCCTGCATTTCAAATAAGTTCTAATTTCAAAACCTTTGCTTTCTCCATATCATGGATAAGGAGTGAATTTCCCCGAGTATTTAGTGTTGGTGGAATTTACAGAGAAATATATATATATTACACCTTTTATAAAATACCAAACCAAATGATTCTCAAAAAAAAAAAGGAGAAAATGTACTTCAGATGATGATTAAAAACTCAATTTTTAGCAAAGTGCAGAAGTTTTCTTTTGAAATTTCCCATTTTATCTTGCTTCTGAATATATACTTCTTAAAACCTTCATTCACATTTCAAAAGTAGGTCTATGAATTTTCATTTTTAGTCTGCAAGCTTTATGTTAAATTACATCAGACAAAGACTGTGGATTTCTAGATTAATCTTATGATTAAATAATAATATTACATCACAATTTTCAGAGACTTCCAAAATTACTGCTTTCATCAAGATATCGTTTCAAACTCTGGTTCAAGGGCAGTAGATACAGGGCAGGCTTTTTTCTCTGCCCTCATTACAATTTAGACCTGACCTTGGCCGAGGCGTTTTAGGGCATAAGGACAAATGAGCAGGGGTCACATTTAATGAAAGGCAGAGGCCTGTGATCAAGTCCACATGGGATAGAAATGGGAGGAGAGCTGACATTTTTACAGAATGATGATGATTAATAAAAACAGACTCTCTACTCCCCATGTTTCATTCTGTGTACAGATTCAAGGCTAGGACCCATGATCTTAAATTTATTGTCTATAGACAGAAATATAGCAGAAACTTTCAACACAAATGTATCTCATTACAGGGGAATTCTTAACCTTAAGAAATGTTACATTATCAAACAAAATAGCTGAAAGAACAAGGAACCTGAGGTTTATTTAATGGTGCAACCTCGGGCTAAGTTTGCAGGAATTAACAGGATGTTGAAGTTTAGGCTGACAATCAGCTCTCACAAAAGCCTCAAGGACAGTGCCAGAGGCATATTTACAGAGGTTCACACTGTGCATCCCTTGTATCTTAAAACAAACCCAATTAAAACATCTTAGAAATTTAGCGAAGCTGGAGGTAAGTGTTCAGAATATATGAGAGGCAATAACATCCTGAGTTTTTCTGCTTCCATTGTAGAATCTCAAACCTGGTAAGAGGTTTCCTGTGTTGTTGAGCCATGCTCCGTCTCCAAGTCGGCTATAGCTACTCTTTTTTTAAGCCACTTTATCAAGGTATGATTACCATAAAAAAAGGCTATACATATTTAAGGTATACAACTTGACAAGTTTAGATATAAGTATACACTTGAAAATGTATCCCTACAATCTATGCCATAAACATATCACCTCTAACATTTTTCTCCCTAGCTCTTACTTATTATTGTCATGTGTATGTGTGATAAGATTTTATATAAAAACTACCCTCTTAGCCATGGCTCCTCTTTGCAGAAGGGCATTGTGCAATGAGTAGGTAGCCAAGTGAAGGACCTGGCTCTCATTTACTCATTGAGTTATTCCGTCCACTTGGTTTAGTGCCACCTCTGCTGTGGAAGTTCTCTGGTGGGCCTTGATGTTTAGTACAATGGAACTCATACTTTTGTTCTCAAATGCTTCTATCCCAGATCTTTTTGCTGGCCTTCCAATCTTGCTCTTCTAGCCAGGTCATTGACCAACAGCTGAGCCTTTTGAACAATCTCAATAGCATGTTAAATATAACACAAGCCCACACAGTATGGAGTGGCCATATATCAATTAACTCTCCCTTATTCTGTTTTGCATGCTGTTGTCCCCACTTGCTTTGAACCAGGACCTTAGGATCTACTGCTAAATTACCCATTGGGTTCCATGGTATACATACTGGCCAGTCCTACAGCTCTTTTGGCAAATAATATCTCCCTTCCTGTAACAGGCCCAACAAGTCCCCCATTGAGTTTACTGAGCTGTGACTCTGATTACAAGTACGCTACATAGGAGGCAAGATGGTACCAGATACTCAGGAGGCCAACCATTGTCCTGTAAGGCACTGGCCCATTCCATGGCTTTGTTTATCATCAACCTAAAGAAAGAACTAATTATTCTGCTAGATGAATGGGCCACATCTGTAGGGAATTCAAAGTTCTTGAATGCAGAAAATTCCCCTTTCCATATATCACATCTATAGTCCAAGTATGTTCTCCTTCTCATCAGGATCCTAATCCTAGATTTGCTAGCCTTAGAGTTCAGCATTTCTGATCTTCAACTGTGTCTATTGGAGAATCTGCCAGTGATAGGTTCTAACGGATTCCAAGGAGTCGTGCTGATATTTATACCGTTATCTAACTTGTTGGTGAATAGATCTAAGCTTGTTATCTTTATCTTTTCCCTTTTCATAGAATCAACGATGCTTACTAGTTCTATCCCAACTTCCATTATACCCAAAATATTGCACCAGCTAGCACAACCCCTTCCACCTAGATCCAGTCCATCAAACATGTAAAATCCTAGTAACCATATGCTACAGCCTGTTAGAGATAACTAGACTATCCAAGCCTCTCCAGCAATCAACAATGAATCACAAGTGCCCTCCATCCAATGAGAAATCAACTCCAGAAATCCATCTTTGGTATCTGCTATGTAGAACAACTCCAAGTACCAACTGTCTTAGGGGAATTTTCCTAGGAGTAACAGCTAAATCATTGCATCTAATTGAAATGAGTTATTCAGGGACTTTGCTCAAGAAAAGGGAATGAAGAAAGCAGAATAGGACAGAGGTAAAAAGCTAAATAGTAATGAAGTCTTAACTGGAGATTAGCATTGGTATGATCCTATGAGAAAGCTCTAGACTCTGGAGAACAAATTACAACATAAAATAATTTCCACGTTTTGTACTCTCTAAAAATCAGCAACACAAAAAATTTGGTAAAAGCTAAAAAGTAAATGTTTTAGGTGTTGGGGGCTATTTAGTATCTGTTGAAACCACTCTGCCATTTTAGTATAGATAACCATGTGTAAACAAATGAGCATGGTTTTGCTCCAATAAAACTTTATTCACAAAATAGGTGATGGTTGGGAATTGAGCTACAGGCTAGCTGTAGTTTGCTGTATCCTCTAAGGAAAAATGGCTACCATTTGGCTCATGGGAATTCCTCACAGAGCTGGCCAGCATTGCCAGCAGATGATGGATTCAGTACACTGGCAATAAAGAGGATCTGGGTAGGACACCATCTATACCCATTCTAGGAGAATCAAGAAAGGCTTCCAGGAGGTGGTAACAACTGAACTGATTTTTTTAAAGGAGAGCTGATATAGTTACATTAGGAAAGGTGTGAAGGCAGTTTCCAGGTCCTATATGCAGAGAACTACCATCAGTTTGTAATTAAATGTGAACAGTGGAAGATGACACTAGAGAGGTACATAAGCAATAGGAGGGCATTATATAGTATCCTAAGAACCTTGTTTTTTCCTTGTAGAAGATGAAGAGCTATTGGGAAGTTTAAAGGAAGGAGGCAGAATGGTCTCTCCAGTGAAGATGCAGGAACTACAGAATTTTGTTGCTAAGTCCAACTATCCCAACAGAGATATTTCATCATTTACTATCTGTAGCACTTAGTAAACTTGCTTGTTTAAATTCTTTCAAAGCCAATGTGTGATGCTCTAGATCCAGCTTTGATGCTGCCTGCTGGTGGTGGCATGTATCCTCACAGTGACTTTCCAACAGTGAAATGAGCTTTGCATCTTTGATCAATATGCTCTCCCTTCCCCCCACTCCATGCTTCCTTTGGAATAGAGCAGATGTTTGAAAGGTGTTTCTCTTGGTGTCAGGGTGAAGTTAATGACCATGAGATATAGGCATTCACTATTGGCAAACGAAGCCAACGGGTCTAGCTGTAAGTCATAGCTTGGTCTACTTAGTCCCATGCTTTGACAAGTAATCAAATCCATTTTGTACCAATTCTCAGAGAGCCATCTGTTCAAATAAGAGATGGCCATAATGTAAGTGACTTCTTATGCTTTTTATTTTTTACAAACAAACAAACAAACAAGAAAAAAACCTCTCCTTCTTTTATATACCTTCCCTGGCTAAACCTATAATAATTCGCTAGTTAGCCCAAGGCCAAGAGAGAGAACTAGTCACTAACAGCTTTCTAGGAATACTCTCTGTGCCTATTTGGCTGGTTTAGATTAGCAATACCCGAAAGGAAGGGAGAACAAATAAGAGTTGTATTGATATCTCAAGTTTAAGATGACAATTACTTGAACTGGGACAGTGTCAGTGAGAAGATGTTTAAGGAAGCCAACTCTCTAGAAAATGGATCCTAGGATAACAGTGGTCAAAGCCTGATTTTTTCTCTCTCTCTCTTTTTTTTTTAGTATTTTCAAAGTGTCCACAAAAATATTTATTACCTTTCGCCGAAACCGGTTTGGCTCAGTGGATAGAGCGTCGGCCTGCAGACTGGAAGGTCCCAGGTTCGATTCCGGTCAAGGGCCTGTACCTGGGTTGTGGGCACATCCCCAGTGGGAGATGTGCAGGAGGCAGCTGATCGATGTTTCTCTCTCATCAATGTTTCTAACTCTCTATCTCTCTCCCTTCCTCTCTGTAAAAAATCAATAAAATGTTTAAAAAAATTTATTACCTTTCACAATAAAAAATAGTAAACTTACTTTTAATAAAGAAATTACATTAGTTTAGTCTGAATCAGTTCTCTAGCTTAAAAAAACATATGTATTTGCAAGCATGTGGCAGGCATGTGTATTGGAAAGTTATTAACATGCTCTAATATTTATGTAACACCTCTATTCCAAAAGGATGACTTCAGGTCTTTATATTGTACTAGAATAGGAACAATTTTATTAGCCATTCTTTTGGAGCCTCAAGGTCCTGTAAAATTCTGACATATAATAGCACTACTGTATAGACTTCAGTCCTCCAACCACTAAACTGTTGTTTCTGGAATAAATGATGAAGATTTTTCCTTGATGTAGTGCAATGCAACATTCAATATCATGCATATTGACAGAATAGAGTTTTCAATAACCAGAATCAGGCATTCTGTGATAGTTATGGATTAACATTATAAATGTGTATTGGGTAACAAGGTCTTGAGCAAATTTAGAACATTTTAGATAGAATATAACTGGTGAAAAATCATATAACATCACTAAAACTATATACATCACCTTCCTGATTACTGTATAAAATTTCATAATAACTGTATAAGAATATGGTTACTCCCATCTCTCCATTCAGCATTCCTAGGTCTGCAGAGGTAAGGCATCTTGAATCCAACTTCAGATTGAAGATCGGGGCAACTTTACTTATCCATTGTCAAAAGGAAAAAACCTGTGTGCACACAAAGCCAAAAACCTCTGTTCTCCCAATGATGCAGGCTGTTCTCGTCTAACATCAAGCAGGGCAACTGGATGCTAACTTTCAGGGAAGCATTCAGATCACTGCAAAGTTCTCACTCACAAGCAGTGTCCTTCTTACCCCCTTCACTGCTCTATCCAAGTTCATGATTTGAAATCCCTTCTATCTGTAGATATCCTACAGAACAAAATAATTTACGGAGAGCTTGGCCATTCCTCAATGTAAAGCTCTTTATTTTGAACCTTTTTTGTGTTTGTTTTCTGGATCACCTCTATATTTCTTCTTTTCTTATCATGAACTGCTTCTGGCTACTCCTTTGTTTCTAATAGTTTTCTGCGTCATTTTTTTTTTCTTGAAAAAATAAAGCCAAACCAAAAATGGAATGCAAATAAAACAAAATAATCTTTGAAAAAAGGGCATTCACTTCTGTGATTCTCACCAACTTTCCTCATTACATTTTCCAGTGTATTTGGCCTCCAATGTTAGATCTCCTGATTCTGAGGTTCAATTCTGTTGTTTGTCTTTCATTCCACTACTTCTTAAACCCCAGATTAACGAAGATAGGGAGAGACAATACATTCACTTTGTACTACTACCCAGGTATCATCTCAGTGTAATCTTTCAAGGAAAAAATGATAAAACCCATATTTTAATTGAATTCTAACTAGAGTTACTTAAACACTTTAAAGGTACCTTCATATAAAACTATATATATACAAAAAAACTTCCTAAATATTAAAATGTGAATAATTTTCAAATATTAAATTAGAATGAATAATTATTTAGCATGTTTCTTCTGAAAAGTTGCCAGTGGTAAGTCTGGTAGTCTCTCTTACTCAAAATGTTAATGGAGCAATATATCTGTTTATGGATTTCAATATCTTAAGGCAATAATGAAAACAAAAATTTTGGAATTTAGCTCACAACATTTAGTCTGCTTAGTCTGGACCAGAAAGGCTGAGACATAATTTAATGACTATCCTTAAATATAATTTCTTTCTTTGTTTCTTCCAATACAAAAAAAAACAACAAAAAAAAACACACAGATTTTTTCTTTTAGAAACTTAACACTTCACAGGAGAACCACTATTAATATGAGAAACTTCTTCCTAATGAGCACTCTTGGATAATGGGGTTTTTTTCATTGCCTCAGCTGGAGGTCTTAATAAAGGCACATATAAGTGCTTTAAATTGTCTTTTTCCAGATAAGCCAAATGGTCTTTCTTATTCTATTACAGTATCTCTGATTGTATTGTTTTGCAATTACACTGGTTTTTGTTTGTTTGTTTGTTTTTTAACTTGAGTAGGACTCTTCATAGAACTTTTATGTGAGGACAGAAATATCCTATATATGTGCTGTCCAGTACGGTACACACTAGCTGTACGTGGCTATGGAGGATCAGAAGTGGAGCTAGTTTGAGTGAGGAGCTGAATTTTTATTTTAACCTATCTTAATTTAAATAACCACATAAGGCTAGTGGCTACCAAATTGATAAGTGCAACTCTACAAAGTAAATTTAGATTTTGGTTACTTGTAGCCTTAGTTGATATAACTGGTTTCATTGAAATAATAATTTAACCTTCAACATTGAACTAGAAGGTAACAGTAGCTACCCTTTACTTTTGGGTCTACATTTCCTATAACATGCATGAATTGACACACATTGTCCATGAGAAATATCTATGGTTTACCCTGCTCCTTTTAGATTTTGACTGAGGAACTTAACTGTTCACAAAAAAATGTTGAGTCTCCTCACTGAGAAAAATTCATAATATGTCCTAAAGATGATTTAAGGGTGTAATATTGACAGGTGCTGTTTAAGCAGAAAAAATAAAGTTCACATACATCTCTGCCCATTAGTTTGGAATGTGGGCTGGTGACATTTATGGAGAGACTCCCCCTTCAGCTTTAGAAGTGATACTATTTTATCAACTGTTAAAAAATTGCCCTGCTCTTACTCACCTCAGAAGCACAACTGTCTCACAATTCACTTCTGGGATAGAGGATGATTTGAAATAACTTGCTTTATTATTTCTCCTTCTGCCTCTGGAAACTTTTGTGTGTTTTTTTCCCAGAGAAGCAGAGACACTGGTGTAATAGAGGAGCTACTGCAGAGCAGAATCCATGGCATTCTTCCCCATGCTTCAGCAGGGAATGCGTTCATCCCCTCCCTCCCGTAGGCCTCACATTCATCTCCCATATGGTGGCGGGGGAGTTCAACTCAGTATTCACGTTCTAAAGCTCGCTTCCTTTACACTAGCAGCTTATTACATTCTTTAGAAAGTCCCCAAATTTCACCCTGCGGTGTTCAGAAGCCAGCCACTGTTCACTGGAATGTTCTCAAGAGTTTAATGATTAGAATTTTATGCTTGCTTTCTGTCACCCTGGGCTTAGAGCAAAGTCCCCTACATAAATGTTGACTCAGCTATATCTACTTCTTAAATTAAATTGCTTTACTTCCTGTGTCCCAACTTTTTTAAAGCAAACACAGGAAACAACACAAGTGAAACACTTTCTTCATATGCTATGGTTTCAAATCAATAGCACTTCAGTTGCCAAACAGCTTCTTTAAACTTTAATGAAGAATGGATTAGTTGGTGGGTTAAGGAAAATTCAAGCTTCTGTCACTAGCTCTATTCTAGAGTCCTTTCATTATTTCTTGACACCTACTAAGTCAATCTTTCTTGTGCCAGTGTTTCAACATCCCACATTTTAAAGTGAGAAGTATCTAAATTATTTCACAGGAAAAGGCTGTCTTTTCATGATCACATACTCTTACTCATTTCAGTGGATAGTCACAGACATTGCTGCAGTGACTTTTGGGAGAGGTTGTTTACAAGGAAATTAGATGGAACTTTGAGGGAGCAGCTGTTCAGTAATACCTTATCTCTATGATTTCATTTTACTAAAACTGCTTAAATTAGTTCCAGACTACAATGAAAGTTAATATTTATGCATTAAAAACTAATTCTATAAGGAAACTTGCCTTTGCCTATGTAGTCTTAAAATGAGTTTAGTTACATAAGCAAAAATGATCTAAAAATCAATGTTCAATGTTTTATTGTTTCCATTTGAATCTAGTTGAACTTTTTCATTTTTATCCAAAAGATTAATGGACTACATTTGAATATATCAAATTTGCATAATTTATTCATGCATTTGCCTAATGAAGGGAGGACAGTAGTTGAAATCAACAGTTCTAAATTCTCTATGTTTGACATTTTTTCACCTGTGCATTATCCGGTCCAACAGAAGAAATTTCTGTAAGTGGAGTCCTCATAAGCAAATAAAGAGTTGTCATTTTTGGCTCTTAGTGGGATTTTCATTTTTACTTTCATGGCACTGACATTTATTTATTTATAATTTTTAAAATATGTTTTCACTGATTTCAGAGGGAATAAGGGAAAGGGAGATAGAGATATAAATATCAATGATGAGAAGAAATCACTGACGGGCTACCTCCTGCATGCCCCACAGTGAGGATTGAGCCTGCAACCTGGGCACGTCTCCTGACCAGGAATAGAACTGTGACCTCCTGGTTTATGGGTTGATGCTCAAGCCCTGAGCCACCCCAGCCAGGTGGAACTGACATGTAAAGAGAACATTCTCCAGCACAAATCTCTTTCTGATGCTCTGAAAAACGATATCAACACCTTTGTGTTCATAGATATTTTATTCTAAGAGAAGGCAATGTCAATCAATTAGTCAATCAAATATATATCAGTTAAGGATAGTGCTATGAAAAATAGCAAGGAAGAGGACAGGGTGTGCCATGAGGGTGGTGAGGGTGGCTGTAATTTTAAATATGGTGACCATGAAAGTCCTCTTTGTGAAACTGACATTAATAGATGGGCATGAGGAGAAGATGTGAGACTTGCAACATCCAGAAGGAGACTGTTCCAGTCAGGAGACTTTTCCAGGCAGGAAACAGCAACTGCAAAGGTCCTGAATGGAAGCATGTCTAGCAGGGATGCAGCAAGGAGACCAATGTGGTTGGAGCTGACTGGGGAAGGCAGGTAGG